>NC_068985.1:122317745-122328058 GCF_001194135.2 Octopus bimaculoides
CAGAAATCATTATCACCACCCCCACCATCACCGCCGTCATTGTCATCTTCGGAAGCAGCAGCAGCAATATCATCGTTACCCATGTCGTCGTCGTCGTCACCACTGTCAGTCTCCTCTCGTAGTCCACAGCAGTCCTATAGCAGCCTCACGTGTTAGCCCAACTACCAACAACAGCAGCAGCAGTAACAACAACAGTAACTCCACCACCGTTGTTGATTAGCAATGAATGTGACAGCAGAACCGCTGATGCCAATCCCTCTGAGGCGCACGTACAACAAGAGCAACAAAACTAACGTCGTCGCCAGCAACTATAACAACAATGAGAAAAACAAGAGCAAATAACAACACTGAGAACAGCAACGTTATTTTCACACGCAACCCAAATTTGAGTTGAGTTGGCAACTGACGACAACAAGGATTTCACGTAGAGATTATGGACACTGTTAAGACAAGCTTGGCCTGATAAAAGGAAGAGAAATAAAAAGTGAGCTTTCTTATATAGGGGCATAAACCGGGAAAGCAGGGAAAGCGATCTCCCTAATCTAGCAAAGCGGGGAAATGGAAGCAGGACATGACGTGTGAGCATCAGTATGGCATACGGGAAGGAATGACTATATGACGCGGTGGTAGGACACTGCTTCAATGAATAAGAAGTAATAAAAACAGCCAGACATAGGCGGGCCTCTAAGGACAATCTAACTTTAAGGAAGCAAGAAAATAAGGTGGGTGGAACGAAGTAACGTGCCACCAAAAAGTAGTATAAAATAGTTTACAATGTCCTTGGAAGTGAATAAGGAAATAATTAATATGAGAGCAAACTCATAAAAATTGTTGAGAAAGAAAAGTAGAAGTACTGATGCTGCCTACCCCATTCGCCCGGAGAATGGAGAGTTAATAAGAGTTAGGGTAGATTGTAGGAGAGCTTAGTGTTACATTTGTGGTAGCACCAATCACCAGAGAGCTTTCTGTCGTCTGCGAAAATGAACGAAAACCATCTTGCTGTCGAGGCCATAAGTGCAAGAACGGCAGGAACACATAGGCATAAGTGACACAAATGCACCCTCGATGTCTCGTCAAATGGCGAAGAGAGAAAAGAGGTTCCCAAATAGTGTCAAATTGTTAACAGAGAGACTTGTAGTGACGTCATTTGGCGCCAAGGTACAGTCACCATTGCTGCGTTTTTATCCACGCATGCGTGGAGTTCAACATCTAAGCGTTCCCGCTTTTTTCATTCTCTTTTCTCGCCAGCCTACAAAGAGGCAACACAGGTCCTACAGAGCTCTCTCATTGAGCGTGGTCGTACCAAGCTGTCTCTCCAACAATCCAACTCTGGGGACAGCTCCCAACAACATTCCGGCGTCTCAGCAACCAGTTTAAGGCTGCCTATTTCCTCCATAAATAAATATTGTTGTGTTGATAGTTCAGAGTTCTGCGTTTCGTTGTTATTCCGAATTTAATATAGGAAAGCAGGTGTACACCTAATGGTGTATAACCACTTTCCTAAAGACTAAAAAGAAGAAAAAAAACCCCAAAGATTGTACCAAAAATCCACAAATCCGTTACCCTCCGGCACAATCACCAAGATAACTTCAAAAGACAAACCCACCACCACAACAACACCCAAACACACCAACAAAAAGAGCAACATCGACGAGGACTACGACAACAACAATAGCAACAGGAAAATATACAAACATAACGGCAACAACAAATACTCAAAGAAACAACAAACACAGACAAATACACAAAGAAAACTTCATTAACTTCACCGCTCTAATTAAAAACGATAGTCGACAGAGTACATATCAAAACGATACAAAGACGAAATAGCAACAAAAGTGGAGAATCGAAGAAATTCATTTCCCAAACACACAAAGACGAAATATTGATAAAAACGTTAGCAGATATATACATGACACTCAAATCCTCACTATTCCCGAAACTCTGGGGATTTTCAGGAAAATAGTGCATCAGAATCTATTAGAGAAGCCTTTGAAGAATCACCATCCCAAAGAGGAAACTACAGTACTGGCCCTTTAGAGATGAGTGGCCTCTCAGTCTATTATTTCTCCGACAGACAGCTACATTTAAAGTAACGTATGAATGTGTATTGTCTGGTGTCAGCTTTGCAGCAAAGTCACTTGCTCCACGACATCAGATCACTACAAAAGATGTAGATATTAGCGAGACTAGAATTTCTGGAGCACACACACATTCTTAACCATTTTTAGCGACTACGAATTGTACTCATTTTGTAGTTTGTCTCGATCGGGTAGTGGATTGGCAGTGATATTCAGGAAAGGATTGGAATTAGTGTTAACAGACAACATTCTTCGATCTGAATTGGTGGTTCTGAATGTGAACGACAGCAAGAGCAGTGCCTCAAACTTGTAGCGTTTTTACCTAAATTGGGACAGGATAACCGGATTTCTTCAGGCGTCTAGAAACATTGGTAACACCCCACTCTTTAGTACTAGTTGAGGATTGGAGTTGTATTTTAGATACACGGTGGGATCGTGTGGGTGTGAAAGCCTCGAAAAGCTGCCCAGACATTTCCGACGGTTGGATAGGTGCCGATAGGATTTCCCTAATGTGCCAGTGTTGACATGGAACAACCACATCAGGTAATCCAAACTATATCTAGATAGAGTTTTCGTTCGCTTAGCGAATAAAGATAGTGTTGGATGTCCTCAATTTAAACTGGTCGGGTACACAAACCACAAATTTGCGTTCTGCACGGTCGATTTAGATAGGACCTACCCAAAACAACGATCTGATTACTGGAAGCTGAATGCGACTTCTCCGAGGCATAAAGACTACAGGGACCGGATTAGCAAGCTAGTTAAGCGATAACTGTTGGGGGGGAAGATTATCAACAACCGAGAATGGTGCGCCCTATGAAGGGCGATTAGATCAACATCGATAGTGATTAGTAAAGATTGAGCGATAGAAAGAAATAAAGTAGAGGGAGAGTTAATTAACAAAGTGAAAAAAAAAAACATTAAGAAAGGTGTCGCAATCAGCATGCTAGTGGCGAGAATAGCCATTGAAAATTTATTTAATGCAAAGTAGAAGACAGCACTAAAATATAAGGGAATGAAAACCGTTCGATGGATTTGAGTGGAAGAGGCGCAACGTGGCAACAAAGTCAAGATTCGGTTATAAACGGATTGGTACGAGCACGTACTACAAGGTAATGTATGGCTTTCTAGTTACACTTTGATGACTGTTGGAGGCGAACGATGGCTTACACCAGTCGTAAACTTTTAAGTCCAATTCAATGGTCTGTTGTAGATCTCAGTGGAAGATGCAGGATCTGTGAAAGACCGATAACAGCAGCTGAAATAGGTGATGCGGTGATCAGCCGCGCGAGGGACAAATAACTCAGTTCAGAAGGTCTGCTTTACAAACTTTATGATTATGGGCGACCTCTTGACAGGCATCTTCTGCAACTGGAAGCAGAACGGGAGAATTTCCAGTTTTCTGAGTAGGAGCGCGGTAGCAATGTTGAAAAAGGACTCTAACAAGAAGATTTTGTAGATATTTTCCGGCCCATAATTCTGCTCACTGCAGAATCTAGGATTTTGTACAAGTGGTTGAGTCCGTTGTCAGTGATCGGAGAAGCACAAACGCGCGTGATCCTGGACACACTTATCCGCAGCTTCCATCTCTTGTGTTACAGTAGGCTCTGATCAATTTGGATCAGTTGAAAGTTTTCGACAGGACCGATCATCGTTACTGGACAGCCGTCCTGAAGAGGTCGGTTTTAGATCTGTTTTCAGAGGTTGGATTGCAGCAATGCACAGTAGGATATGCTTAGTGGCTAGAGTGAATGGTCATTTCGCGGAACCGTTTCGAATCGAGTGTTCATTTCGCTAGAGGTGTACACTCTCGTTTCTTCTATACCATCTACTTCTCCAGCTGCAGAAGCTAGAACTGTTGAGGAGCACCCTTTCGAGCTGGAATACGGGAGATCCGTGTCAACACATATGTGCACCTCAAAAATAGTCGCCACCATTCTAAATGCATGTGATGTGGTGACAATTGCAATGATAAATCCGAACAAGTTTCTCAGATTGCAACTCGGCATTTTGTGAGGGAAGTATATACTATTGGACAGCGCCGTGAATCACTGGACAGACAGACTGACAAATGATTTAGATTTCTTGCGGTCTAACATGTCACCTCATCCCAGAAATGAGTCAGGAGAAAGCTATCTCTGAAAGCTGAAGTAGGACATGAATGCAAACATCGCCTACGTCAAAGTTTACTGCCTGACCGTCGTACCTTGTCCCAGTTTCGGTCTAACTAGGTCGGAGTGTATGTTCTGCAAGACGCGCTCGGCACGGCAGACACTAGGCTGTGCTACCAGCAGAAATTTACGGACGATGATCGAGTGTGATCTCCATTTGTAAGACACATTTTCCCGTGGTTCGTCTCTTTGATGGAGCTGCATTACTTGGTGTCGATGAAAAGGAACTGGCTGGTCTGTTCTATAGGGCTTTCTGATAGGGAACTACAATGGTAAAATATCAGAAAGTTTTAACTTGGCAGTGCTATCGAGAGAGTATTACAGAACTGTTTGTAATGAAAGTAGAGCGCCGGAACCGTTTTGTACACTTTCGTTCAATGTTTGATTGATGTGGAATTAGGTCGAACAGTTGTTGCCGCGTGTTGCATCGATCTGGCTATCGACCGAATCCATCGTGAAATTGCCTCGTTGCCCACCCTACGTCTAACTGGGTAGAACAGGTAGCTTCCTGGTGGCAATGGTGAAAGAGATTGTGTGGTGGACTTTTCTGAAACAAACAATTTCCTCACCAGTAAAGCCCTTAGCATCTTTTTAAAGTTTCACATGGAAAAAAGAATTGACGATACTGGGTATAAATACCTGGTTATGTCGGAAGTGAATGAAGTGGTGGAAGAAGAAATGAAAAGGTTTTTGTAAGAGTATCTTCGAAGACAGACTGATACTGCGGTCAAAACTGAATTGAAGAAATAAGTTTCAAGGACTCAATACATAGGTGTTTGCATTAATAAGGTATAGTGCAGGTATTATCAATTGAAAGAAAGAGGAGTTATAGAGGCTAGACCAGAAATCTGGAAGTCTACTCACAATGCACGGGATTCCACCCCAAGAGCATTATTGACAGGTTATATCTAACCAGGCACACAAGTGGGCGAGAGTTAATCAGATGTGAAAACTGTATCTGTTCGCTTGGGTGATATGTCAAGAATACTGTAACGGTATAATATTATGATAATTGTTGGAGTCGGCAGTTAGCGATGATAACGGGTGTTGCTGTTGTAGATGTGCAAGATGAAAGAAGAACAGTGATCAAAGTTGATGTTGACTTCAAATTTATTTATTTACCGTTACTTAATATAATGCCATGCCTCGACGGGCTAGGTATGTGTAATAATATAAGTGGAAAAGCATACAAGGTTAACAGAGTTAATTTCTTGTATAAGTGTGTACACGTTTGTAATTCTAGCAGTAAGAAAGACAGTGACAGAGTGATGTTGTAGAGAAAAGAAAGTGAGCTAGTAAAAGTGAGCTAGTAAAAGTGAGCTAGTGAAAGTGAGAGAGTGTGGGACCCAACTTCTACTTTGGTTAATTCTATAGTTGTCGTTCAGACAGTCAGCCATCTCTCTATCAGTTGCTCTCACTAACTGATTTTGCCTTACCAAATTCTAGTATTTATAACTATCCAAAACTAGTTAGAAGGAGAGACATATTATTGAGAATAATGGATTTCGTTGGGGATACCTATTATCTTAATTCTAACTATTCATCGTCTAGAAGAGTCAGGTGGCAAAGACATAATTCAACTTGGTAGAGCCATATGCTAAATGCTGTCACTATTGTTTTTCTGTGAGAAAAGTGCTGTTGAACTGTTATGGAAAATTTGTCGATTCAGGTTCGAATCTACTCTATGCCTAAAAGAGGTCCGCTACAATACTATAGAACCTTTGCTGGTTCAGGTACGAATATCTGGTTTAGTGAGGACAGAGAGACAAAGAGTAAAGAAGAAAGAAAATGGAATTACGAGCAGTTTGGGAGAGAGTTGAGTAGGAATACAAACGCCGATAGAAGGTAACTAAGGAGGAGAGATTTGAAGGCAGAGACAGAAGTGCTTATCTGTGCAGCGCAGAAACAAGCACTTAGGACAGATTACACCAAATACAGCATTAGCAATACAATTGAAAGTGACAAGAGCAAAGTGTGCGGTGATAAAGGTGAGATTATATGATATATTGTGAATGAGTAAATGAAACTGGCCCATAAAAAATACAAAAGAAAACACGATAATATCGTAAGAATGATTCTATTCTTTCCTTGTGGACGTAAGAGGATGCCGACTTATTGATGACACCACTTCACTCGCCGTCTCCGGAAAGGATTCTTCTTTCCCTGTTGTGAGCCCTTCTTTCTTCGTGGCTGCAGTTATTCGCTTCGTTTCTAGAGTTGGCTGATTTGTCATTTCATCCGTCGAATCCAGCCCATTCCACGAGATATTTCATCACAACCAAGGGACCTCTAGTTTTTTCCCGACTGCGCCGTTTGTCTCCATAGAAACTCCCGATCACCCGGGCTGAATTCGAGCACCTTTAGACATGGCCAGGAAGAATGATGCTGATTTTCGACCGGTTGGAGATTTTAGACGATCACTATCACAGATCGCTAACCCCTACCACATGTGCAGGATTTTTCGTCTGCCCTGCACGGCTGTAAGAATTTTTTCTAAAATCGACTTGGTACGCACATCAACTCCGACGACATTTCAAAGACAGTCGTCACCACGCTTTTTGGAGCGTTTGAATTATTGTCTATGCCGTTTGGTCTTCGCAATGCAGCCAGCACGTTCCAAAGGTTCATTGATGTGGTCGTTCGTGGGTTAGATTTTGTCTTCGCATACGTCGATGACCTAATCGCCAGTGGTACTCCAGACCAGCACCTCCAACACTTAACCCAACTGTTCAAGTGCCTACGTTCCTATGATGTGAAGTTCAATCCAGCTAAGCGTGTATTCGGCTCTGCCAGCTTGGAATTCTTGGGGCATCTCATTGACGCCGACGGTGTTCATCTGCTTCCCTCTAAAGTGGAAGCCATCAAACGCTTGTCTCCTCCTGGTTCCTTAAAACAGCTCAGGAATTTTATTGGTTTGATTAATTATTGTTGTTGTTTCATTCCTAACTGTGCGGAGACGTTGCTTCTCTTGACCCAGTTCTTGAAAGAGTCACTAAACTATTTCAGTCACTAAACTGTTTCAGTCACTAAACTGTGTGAATGCTGGGACATCGCCTCTTGAAGAATTTCTTTTTTTATTTAGTTGAATGAATCGACCCAGAGTACTTATTTCTTTAAAGACTGGTACTAACTCCATCTATCGCTTTTGCCGAGCCACAAAGTTAGGGGACGTAAACACACCAACACTAGTTGTCAAGCGGTGGTGGTGTACGCGCGCGCGCACGCACACACACATACATACACACACAGCTATATACGACAAGCTTCTTTCAGTTTCAGTCTACCAGATCCACTCACAAGGCTTTGGTCAGCTCGAGGCTATAATAGAAGATACTTGCCCAAGGTGCCACACAGTGGGACTGAACCCGAAACCTTGTGGCTGGGAAGCAAGCTTCTTACCACACAGCATATATTCATGTATGCATGTATGTCTTTATTCAGTTTTATTTCAAAATTTCTCGCCAATAGAGAAAGAGCCGGTTTCTAACCTAGATCCAAGCCTCCTTCATTGGAATTTCAACAAAATCAGCAGGGTATTTTTGTGTGTCTGTATACGCGCAGATTTGTATATTTTGTTTTTTGTATTTTCATGAGTATAGCTACATATCTAGACATGCTCATAGACACTTAAATGATAAACTTCCAGTGATGGCTTGAATTTGTAGTCTTCGAATCAGCTTTCTCCTTTCTGGTTTTGAGAAGCTTAATTTCTCAAGATTAATATTTAAGCAGTGTGTTACATATCCCAGTGCCCCAATAATTACAGGTATAAACCTGAACTTGTAATCTGGATAGAGTAGCTGTGGATTCCTCAATAGTTCAACGTAGGTATTCTTTTTCGCGGATCTCTAGCATTATGCTAATATCCGCTGGGTAGCTGATTTCCACAACTGTACATAGTTTCTCTTCTCTATCTCAAATCATTATGTCAAGTCAAATGTTTACATTTTATTGAGGTTTTCACTGGAACATTCCATCAGTACTCCTTTTTATTATGAGTGGCTATGACTTCTACTATACTGTGAGTTCTTATTTCTTTGTCCTTGGAGTTATCCTTCCGACGTATCTCATTATACAGTGTCCTAGCTACAACATCATGTCTCATCAGTCGACATGTATGTATGTATGTAAGCAAAAGAGAATGGATTGACGGATTTCTAGGTGTATCTTCAGTAATATGATCGGTTTATGCTATAATATCGTATAGGCCGATACCTGTAGATGGGCTATCTGAAGCTAACTACAAGGATTATACCCAAATTAAATTTGTGTGTGTTTGTGTTTGTGTGTGTGTGTGCGTGTGTGTGTGTGTTGAACATCTATAATATAAATTTGACATGGGCGAGCGTTGTATTCTTTCTTGTCTTGAGGTTCACAGCCAAACGGCTGAGTGAATTTGCGTGAAAAATGGTACACATGTGGAGACGGGTGCATGGATTGGAATGCAGTTTGTATTTTTTTGTAGCCCCCCATAGATACCGAGAAAATCGATTAAAACAACCTGCGTGTGTGTGTGAGTGTGTGTCACTGAAGCCATTCGTACATACATACATACATAACCACTCTCTCTCTCTCTCTCTCTCTCTCATTCACTCACTACATAAACTGAATGAAAAATTTCAGTTATCTCTCTCTCTTTCTTTCTCTCTCTCTTTCTTTCTCTCTCTCTTTCTTTCTCTCTCTCTCTCTCTCTTTCTCTCTCTCTCTTTCTCTCTCTCTCTCTTTCTTTCTCTCTCTCTCTTTCTCTCTCTCTCTCTCTCTCTTTCTCTCTTTCTTTCTCTCTCTCTCTTTCTTTCTCTCTCTCTCTTTCTTTCTTTCTCTCTCTCTCTCTCATATACACACACACACCATCAACATTACTCTCTCTGTCTCTTGCTTTCACGCCGACTTCAAAAGATCCCCTTTTTTTCTCAACCACATATTTAAAAAATATTTTCACTTGTCGGGGCATTGCCATTACAAACAAATTCACAACAATTCGACTCGAGAGATAAACATAAACCACCTCGTGCTGACTGCAAAACTCCCACCAAATTATCCGCAAACACACACACACACACACACACGTCCATTTCATATATATTCTTTCAATTTCTGCTCTCTGATTAGACAAACGTCTAATACAGTAGCTCTCAGCTACATTTTGTTCTCTAAAAAGGTACTATAAGGTCCTATAAGCGTATAACAATGACTTATTCCATACTTCTCCACTTAGCTTTTATCTTCACTTTTCTTAAATCGGATACGTCTACTATTAAGTTGCAGAACTTTGGCAGTACAGTTACAAATCATTTCTGCTTTACTTCTTACATACAAATTTTCCCGTAAATTCTTACAGCTTCATTTTTTGGTGATGATTAAAATGTCAAAGATTTTTTAACTGTTAAAGCAATTCTTAACGTCAACTTCTTAATGCCTCATGCCCCATACTTATCGAGAAAATCGATTAAAACTTTTTTAATGCAAATCCCCTCTTTGTTCCGCTATTAAAACAACCAGTTGCTCACACAGCAACAAGGGGACTACAGGATGACAGTCAGCCAAAACTTTCGCTATGCTGTCTCTCTTCTTTCACCTCTTTGTGGGGTTAATTATCTATAGTTATAGTTTCTCATTCAAACTACATAATACGCTTGTCGCATTAATACAGTAGAGTGTTTTCAGGGAGATTTGGCTGCTATTTCTACCAGGTCTACCTATCATGTAGAGGTCTGAACTTAATTTTCATTCACAGATTTGCATTTCAAAAATTTAACATAATCTTTTCCATAAATCAACTATCGTAAAAATTTTCTACCATGACCTCACATTTTTTATGTATGTGTGTGTACCTTAAAAGACGTGATTAGACAGAAATCCAATAGAGTAGTTCTCAGAAACACACTACGTACAAATTCTTTCTTTACAACTCCTGAAGCTGTTTTCTGCGAAGATATTTTGGAAAGACTCCCTCCCCACATTTTCTCCCAAATTTGCTTATTAAAAATTTTTTTTTTTCGCCAAAAATCCCCGTTTTCGGACACGGAGGATCGAGAAAATTGCCAAAAATTGGCATTGTGAA
>NC_068985.1:122328584-122329854 GCF_001194135.2 Octopus bimaculoides
GATTATGCCTAACTGAAAACGATTACAGCCACATCATCCAAACAGACCGGATGAAACTGGGCTTACTGCTAATATACACACACACACGCACACACATACATACACATATACATACACACACACATGAATATATGTATGTCTGTATGAAATAAAACAACATATCATTTGAAAGCACATGAAAAGATTTCAGATGACTCAGCTCCACATGGACGAGTGACGACCAGTTAAGTCGAGTTGGAACACCCTTAAGTTTCTGCCCACCTGCTAACTAATGTTCATAATGGAATTGGCGCACCCGAAAATCTCTGTCAACATACTTTGAGTAGGACGAGAGAGAGACAGACAGAGACCCCGCCCCATATCTTACCTTGGCTTCCGAAAGTTCCTGTTTCAGCATGTAATGATATTCTGACGCTTGGATGTCTCATGTATTCTGGCTCTATTACGTCATCATCGGTGAATAATATGTCAAGATCAATTCCGTCGCATCACGTCTGCCATATTACTTTCATTTGTAATTCATATGTCACTGTCGTCGCCACTCCCGCTGTTGTCGAGATGCTGTTTATACTACGCCTGTTGACTGATTTCCCCTTTCTTTTCATGTTTGAGAACTTATTTTCTTGCAGTTTTCCATTCCCCTTCGGCTTTAGCTACGCCTCCATTGTCACAAAACGATGGTATACTACAGTTGGTCGAGGGAAGGGAGAGCTCCCGTTTGTCGGCTTCTGAAACAGAATGAAACAAATTGTCCTGCTGCTCGCCGAGCTACAATCGGTAATGCGATCGAGTATGATTTTCAGAACCTGTTGCTGTTGCAGATTCCTCTCATTTTCCACTGTCTCGTCGCCGGTGTTTCGGGCCTATAAGCATTGGCAAAGCCAGGTCAGGGCAAGCCCATGTTCCAGCAGCCTTTTTCGTCGCGTGGTACAAGGCTGAAAACAAAGAGAGGATCTTTGTGATTTGAGGGGCAACACTTGTTTTCTTAACGAAACACTTTCAAACTTGGGACACTGGTAGAATGTGTCATACAAAACAACTTTTTCTCTTAGCCTTCTTAACAAAAAATTGTACATCGCAAGTTATTTCATGTTAAAGTTGTCGTATTTCTGTAATTTCAACCAATCACTGACGTCTATTCAGCTGAATACAGTCAGTGCTGGTCGGTCATAAAAATGTTATTCCCTGTGACATATTTCATCCGGTTTAATCGTAATTTATACGCATATATTGTTTATATAATAAATTACGCTGTGCGTATCTGTGTGTG
>NC_068985.1:122330091-122335143 GCF_001194135.2 Octopus bimaculoides
CTGGTAGCTCCAATAACAAGTGCAGGCAATATTCAAGTATTTTGATGGCTTTTCCCCCTTTGTTTACGAACAGTCTAGTTAATAGGAAATGTCAGAACTAACGGGGATTAATACCATATACACCGTCACGGCACAAACTGTATTCAACTGAATAGACGTCAGTGATTAGTTGAAATTATCGAAATAAGACAATTTTTAACGTGAAATAACTTCGAATACAAAATTTATTATCTGTTCTATACCACAAAATATACAAGTATACGAAGTTTGAAAGTGTTTCGGTACCAAAAACACTACATAAAAAAACGTTGCCCGTCAAATCACAAAGGTCTCAAAGAGATTAGAGAAAGAGACAGAGAAACTAACAAACCATCACACACCCACACACCCTACATCAACGCAATTACAAAATCTCCCACACTACAAACACCACCAACATTACAGACACCTCAACAAACGAAAACACATAGCACAACAAAAGCATCACTAATTACACGGCAATAAACACAAACAACAAGAACTAAATGATAAAACTTATTCAAAAATACAGAAACATTACTCTAAATGAATACATCGCACCCTTACGTAACACCCCTATTCATATAAAAATTTTAAAAACAACGCACTAATCATGCAGCAAACTGAAAACAAAATATCCCAAACCAATGGTAGATTTCTATGGGACCAGAAATAAAAGGCTGCACAAAGAAATGCTTCTGGAGACACCCACAAATTATCAGAGGGACAGAACATCTGTTTCTCCACAAAAATAGGGTAAGTGATTCTCTTCATTCTCCTTCTCTCTGACAAACATGGTCTTACTCAGAATAGGTAGTACAAGTACACGTGGCCTGGGGTCGTATTGGAAATAGGGCTACCTACTCCATGACCTTAAGTCACTAAGTTTAGATCTAGTGGCTATCAGTGAAACGAGACTCTAAGATATATTTATTCCTATGTCAACTGGGAACGGGAGGTGAAAACGTGGTGTTGCTCCGGAGAGATCTGGATCTGAGAATAAGGACTATCTTCCTGGACCTAGAAGGTATGTTGGTGGTCCTGGGTGTGAACAGTAGCGATGGGTGTGCCTTCAGACTGGTGACTGTTTATGTTCCGACAGAGGCAAGACAACCAGATTTCTTCAGATGTTTCTTCTGGAAGTTTTCCTGGGAACGTCTCGACCTTTAGTTAGGCTGAATGGTTACCTATCGTAACCATTCAGTGTCATGCGCTCTGTCCGTCAAGGGTATGCGCTCTCGTCTTTTATCTATGGAATCGTAAGGATATATCAGCTATACGGACGACAAATTTGTGATCTGCACGGTCGACTTAGGCTTCGAAAGCCGGGACTCGGTCACTTGAAGCTGAACTCCGTGTGCCAAGCGTACAGAGACCGGATTACCGAATTAGTTAAGCGGGGGTTCGCCCTGAAAAGGGCAATTAGAATAGAATAGAATTATTATTATTATTATTATTATTATTATTATTATTATTATTATTATCATCATCATCATCATCATCATCATCATCATCATCATCATCATTATTATTATTATTATTATTATTATTATTATTATTATTATTATTATTATTGAGTGAGAGAGCAGTGTATACCATCAAAGTAACACTGGGGTACAAATACACGAAGCCCAATATACCCATCATGACTACCCATCTGATAAGGGTACACCAGGCACATGCATCACAACCATATGTGCGCGACATGGTAATCTTATATCAAGTTAAACAGCGCATGACCTTGCAGGTGGGACCCGATTAGAATTTTCTTCAGGTTGAGTTGCCCGTCCCACTCAAAAGGTCCTTGAATAAGGTTTGTTTAAGGATGTTGAACAAAACATCTATGCTTCCAGAGATGAATTATTCAAACACCAAAGAATTCCTTCTCAACACATACAGAGTGAGTCAAAATTATGTTAACACTTTTCTGTTCTGTTGCAGATAGACGTTCCCCATAGCTGACAGACTCACATTGGAGAAAAGAAGGGTGGTTGCAAGCTTGATGGAAGTGTTTGGCTCGCCAACAACAGTGTATCGAAAGTTTATCTGAACGATTTCCAGATCGTGACCTACCAAGTCGTTTGACAATTTATCGTATCCATGACAAGTTTGTATTGACTGGATCAGTAGCGGACAACTATCAAGGAAATGCGGGCCGGCCTAAATAAGGCAGAAGTACCTTGAACATTGCTGCTGTGCAGCAGGCTGTACTCCGGAGTCCATCTAAATCGACGAGACGATGCAGTCTGGAAACAGGGATTCCACAGAGAACAGTGTGCCGAATCCTATCCAAAAACCTTGGTATGCGACCAAATCACATACAAGTTGTCCAAGCTTTGACAGCTCAGCAAAAGCAGTTTCGTGCGGAATACTGTCAGATTCTAGCTGAAATGACAATATCCAACCGGTAAGTCAAATGGTAGTCAGTGATGAAGCCACTTTTCATACAATTGGTCATGTCATGTCAACCGATATAACACCATTTTCTAGGGTACTGAAAATCCTCGTGTTATTAGAGAGCATGAACGGGCTTCCCCAAAGGTAAATGTGAGGTGTGCCGTGACCGCTACTGGCGTAATTGGATCTTATTTCTTTGACACTCCAACAATGACTTCAAATGCCTATGTAGTGGCGCGTGTGGCCGCCATTGGCCGCCATCTTGGGAAGTGCCATTGCGCATGTGCAAGGGATTTGCTATCAGCGGAAGTACCCGAGCATGCATGCGCAATGCAACAGGTGGAGAAAAAGCAATAGCGTTCGACCTCTTTTCTCTCTAGCAGCGGTGGCGACATGTATGTCCCAACTCGACCCCGACATGTGGTCGAAGCTTCTTTGGTATTCTAGCGGCATGCCTATTCACCCAGGAATGAAACGGCTCTACACCAACCTAGAATAAACTATTGATCTGTTGTTACCGTCATCCCTCGTGTTGTTGTTTTTCTGGATTTTAATGATTAATATAAGAACTAGAGAGAGATGGCCGAGCCATCATATCTCATCCAATTCTTATACCTACTTACAAATGCTGCAGGAGTTTGCCATTGATGAAATACCCCTACAAATCATACGGGCAGGGTATTTCCAGCAGGATGGTGCACCGCCTCATTTTGCCCGTACTGTTTGTGCTTTTCTCGATCAAACATTTCCAAATCGTTGGATAGGTCGCGGTGGACCATTGGCACAGCCTGCACAATCCCCTGATCTGATACCCTGTGACTTCTGGTTCTGGAACGCATGCATAGCAAAATAGTTAGAGACATCGATGAATTCAAGGACAGAATACAAGGTGTCATACCAAGTATTCCCCGCGAAATGTGTGTCAAGGCACTAAATTTTACTGTTGATCGCTGGTTTTTATGTATTGGTCATGCTGGTGACCAGGTTGAGACTGTTCTGTAAATTCTGAATAAATGATTTCTCCCATACTAGTGTTAACATAATTTTGACTCATCCTGTAGCTATGATGCTCTCACACTACTTCTGCTCATGATCAGAGATGCACATATCGTCAGCCATCAAGGGGCATGCTCAATTGGTTAAGATCAAACAACCGACAAGTAAATCTGTGGTACTGAGCAAAATATTTGCTTATTATTATTCAGGGCTCTGGAGAGGTAGTCGTTAGTGTCGGGGAAAATACTATGCAGGAATTTATTTCTGCTGTTTATGTTCTGAGTTCAAATCCAGCCAAGGCCAACAGTCTTTCTTTTCTCCAGTGTCGATAAATTAAAGTACAGTCAAATAGTGGGTTCGGTGGTATCGACTAACCCCTTCCTCTCAAAACTGCTGGCCTTATGCTTGAATAGGAAACCGTCGTTGAGGGTTTTACGAAGAAAGTCTCTCAATGTCTTACTAAAGAATCATGTATATCATTGTATAATATATTTCGCGTGTTCGTTTGTATAAGTAACAAAAGAAACCATTTAAAAAATAACGTTGGGCCTTTATTCCTTCGTAAAGTGGTACAGTGGATCAAAGCAAGAAACATTACAAGTTCCGTCGGTTGTTATTCATGCATCGTTTTGATAGTTCGGCTTGTTATATATAGATTCTCCTTTGGACGGCTGTTTCTGCAAACTCGCCTCAATAAAAGCTCCCACCTTTCTAACTCGTAAACAATTTGTCGCACCAATTTATGGAGAAAAAAAAACAGGTTCCAGGACACATACAGGATTAGTCGTTTGAAATATATTACGCGCAGCGTGAATGGACTTTCAACTCGATTCCCGCGCAACACAAAGCTAATAACAAAACAGGGCTCAGTAAATGTCCAATAACTCATATGAAAGGTATTTTAACCAATCACAACAAATGAGCGTGGTGAGCCTATATAAACCAAACTTTATATTCTTAAATATGCAATAATACAAATTGGTCTCGCTGCAAGGGTGTTGTCTTGTCAGAATCATTAGTGTCGGATAAAGTACTTTGCAGCATTTTTCCTATCAATTTTGCCTTTTATCCTTCCGAGGTCGATTAAATAAAGTACAATCAAATATTGATGTCGATGCTATCGACTAAGCTTCACTCCTCAAAATTGCTGGGCCCATGCCAAAATTAAAAACCACTATTGTTGCTGTTGTTGTTTTAAGCGGGACTACTCGAAGCATGTGCCGGTAAGTCGGAGATCAACAACTGAGAAGGGCCCTTGCATCAGGCGGTCAAAGTTAGCTAACTGGACCTAGCTAGAGGTCCAGTTAGATCACTCAGAAAAAAACTGTATCGTCCATGTATTCATGTATTCGTATGGTATGTTAATACCATACAAATACATGAATTTGGTCTCGTTTGTCTTTTTCCCCCTCATCACATTTTATGCAAACCTCTACAGCAGACATGTACAAATTGTGGTCCGCGAAAAATAGCCGTGAATTTTCTTTTTTAATATGATCCGCCTGATAAGTCACATTTCATACGGTCCACGACGGACGTCAGCAATCGGTAGCACACACAAGTTGGAATTTCTCCATTTTGACGGGGATTTCCCAGATTTTTTTCACAGTACCCTTGGAAATGATGGAGAGCATCTTTTTA
>NC_068985.1:122335153-122339003 GCF_001194135.2 Octopus bimaculoides
AAATATCCCCGTCAAAACTGAGAAATTCCAACTTGTGTGTGCTACCTATTGTTGACGTTCGTCCGGTCCACTTCTCGAAGACGATTGCCCAAGCTTACTACTACTCTATACTACTACCTATCTCATGTCCTCTCAACCCGTCATCGCCGAGGGAAATAAAGAAGCCTTCATCATCGTCGTCGTCCAAAACTGCAGCCGCTATCGCACTTTGGATTACAGTTTGAGGGTAATCGAACTATCGTGCTCACCTCCTTATGTGACGAGCACGCCGGGTGAAATGCTTAGTGGTATTTCATCTGTCTTTATGTTCTGAGTTCAAATTCCACCGCGGTCGATTTTGCCTTACATCCTTTCGGGGTGGATAAATTAAGTACCAGTGGCCTACTGAGGTCGATCTAATCGACTGGCCCCTCTCCCCCAAAATTTCGGGCCTTCTGCCTAGAATAGAAAAGAATATTGCATCTCTCTAAGAACTAAACAATTCTAAATAATGTTTAAAGGGAAACAACTCCAAATTATAAGCTTAAAAGAAAACTGAGTCGAAGCAGTTCATTAATTAAAATTGATGAGGGGAAATTTTTGTTTCAAGTGAAGCTATAGAAATTATTAGTCTAAATTTTAAGGGATTAGACATAAATAAAAATAATGTTCCTACTTCAAGCTAACTTAATACTGATTTATTTCCTGTCATCTCGTCCATCTCCATACGTTTCAGTGACAGCTTAGTAAATCCTTTCCTCCAATTTTCATATTCTTCTTCGTTAACTTCACCTTCATGACTTCAATATAAAATCGCTAATCAATTTAAAACAATGATAGGAAAGGAAAATAAAAATTAAATTAAACAAGAATTACATTTTGTATCCTATATTGTATGTATGTTTTCATAAGTGTGTATGTTTGTATGTACGTACGTATATATGTATGTGTGGAGACGCAATGGTCCAGTGGTTAGGGCAGCGGACTCGCGGTCATAGGATCGCGGTTTCGATTCCCAGACCGGGCATTGTGAGTGTTTATTGAGCGAAAACACCTAAACCTCCACGAGGCTCCGGCAGGGGATGGTGGTGAACCCTGCTGTACTCTTTCACCACAACTTTCTCCTACTCTTTCTTCCTGTTTCTGTTGTGCCTGTATTTCAAAGGGCCAGCCTTGTCAGACTGTGTCACGCTGAATATCTACGAGAACTACGTTAAGGGTACACGTGTCTGTGGAGTGCTCAGCCACTTGCACGTTAATTTCACGAGTAGGCTGTTCCGTTGATCGGATCAACTGGAACCCTCGACGTCGTAAGCGACGGAATGCCAACAACAACAACATATATGTATGTACGTATGTTGGCATCTATGTATGTGCATGCATACATACATACATACATACATGCATACAAACATGCATGCATACACACACATACATACATACATGCTTTTCCACTCGATTAAACTTTTCTTTTTTTGTCTCTTTCTTTCCTCTTCCTTTTTTTCTACCACCTGTTCTGTTTTCCTTTTTTTTATGAAGGACTCTAATGTCCAAAACGTCAAAACTCCCTTTTCTTTTCAAACGTGAGACTAATAACACCTTTCTGAAAATTTGCCCCTCTTGCGCCTTTTCTTGTTCTCCGACTCCCAAAAGAGACCAATAGAATAAGTACTAGGGTCGATTTGTCCAACTAAAACCATTCAAAGCGGTGCTGCAGTCAAATGACTGAAACAAGTAAAAGATAGAAGATGAAATATATATATATATGTAGGAAAGTGGTTATACACCATTAGGTGTACACCGCTTCCGTACATTAAATTTCTAGAAGAGACAACGGAACGCAGATTCTGAACAACATAACAATATTTATTTACAGTGGAATTCAGTTCACGCTTGGAGGGAATTCGGTAGCTCGTCGCCCTCGGTTACTGAGATGCCTCCTGAATGATTTCCATGGTTATTTGTGAAGCTCTGGTGCTGACATGTGAGAGAGCTCTGTTGGACGTCTTGGCTCGACGGAGATCAGGCAGGGAAGAGACTGAGAAAAGGCGCCAAAGCTGGGTGTCGAACTCTACGCATGCGCATGAGACTCTTCCTGTATTCCTTCCGGAACTAGTCCCTGCGCATGCGTGGATAAAACTCCGGACATTGAACATATAACAGTCGTCTGCTATAAGAGGTCACTACAGATATATATAGGCGAGGTAAGATGCAGTTTGGTTTTGTTCCAGGGAGGAACACTTCAGGTGTCATCTATTTAGTGAGGCAAGTACAAGAGAAATATCTAGCTAAAAGTAAACCATTATACTTGGCATTTGTCAACCTGGAGAAAGCTTTTTTGAAAGAGTCCCTCAGTCTGTTATCTGGTACACTCTAAGGAAATTAGGAGTAGATGAATTTGTTAGAACCACACAAGTCATGTATAGCAGTGCAGTCAGTAAAGTGAGAGCCGACCATGAGTACATGATGAATTTAGTGTACAAGCAGGAATTCACCAGGGCTTGGTTCTCTGTTTCCTCCAATTCATCACAGACCTGTAGGCCATAACAGAGGTATTTAAGACTAGCTGCATGGGAACTACTATACATTGATGACCTTGCTCTTCTAGCAGACTCTGTAGTAAAATTAGAAAAAAGAAATTCCAGGTGTGGAAGTAAAATCTGGAACCAAGGAGCCTTAAAATCAACCTAGTGAAAACCAAAGTTGTTGTTAACAAGAAAGTGAACTTGCTTTCCATCAGGTAAATGGTCCTGCTCAATATGTAGGAAATGTATTGAAAGAATTCCATTTGATGCATCCAGTGAAAACTATGGACACATAAGAGATGCAGTAGAACCATAGGAAGGTTAACAGAGAAAGTAGTCTTTGTATGCTAAATACTAAGGACACACAGGTATCAGATTTTCTCAAATACCCAGGAGGCTCCCTAAAGGTTGTAGATAGTTTCTGTTACCTAGGCAACCAAATTAACAAGTGGAGGAGAATGGCATGAAAGTATAGTTGCTAGAATAGGATGAAGAAAGTTCAGACAGCAGTTACCTCTGTTAGCAACAAAAGGCTTATCTCTCAAAGTGAAGGCAGATGGTATAATGCTTAAATACAAGCAGTTATAGTACATGGTATCATGATGAGGGCCCTAGATGCTGAGGAAATGCAAAGACTGGAGAGGAATGAAGCTAGTATGTTTTGATGGATGTGCAATATCTGTGTGGAGATATGACAAAGTACAAATGTGTTGAAATGAAAGTTATGCATAAGAGAAATCAGATGTAATATGCAAGAGAGAAGACTGCAATGGTTTGGACATGTGATGCATATGTGTGAAGACATTTGTATAAAAAGTGCTAATCACTTAAAATGAATGGAACTTGCAGAAGAGGGAAACCCAGGAAAATGTGGGGTGTAGTAGTGAGGGCCAGTCTCAAGATGTTGAATCTCATGAAGGAGATCACAATGGACTAGGATATCTGATGACATGGGATTCTTGAGAAGACACAACCACCTCAGCAAAACTGTATTCTAGAAGCACTGTATATGTGATCCTCACCCACATTACATTGATTCAGCCCACTACCCCGATGAACCAAACTACATCTTATCAAGCACTATGCTTGTCTCTCACTCACTGCTCCTGCAACCTTATCTTACCTTGACATCTCTCTCTCTTCTTTCTTCCCCCTGCTAAATGTATCATTGCTATCCTGATGCCCCACCTCCATATATGCACCTCCCCATATATATATATATATATAATTTATATAAGGGCATTAACTATATAGTAATGCCTCATGCTTAGAGGGACTAAATAAGTCAAAAACTACCAAAAAATAAGCAACATATTTACCGAAAGCGAGGAAATGCAGCTTTCAAA
>NC_068985.1:122339314-122347927 GCF_001194135.2 Octopus bimaculoides
ATTATATATTTATGAGAAAAAAAACAATGAGTTTTTTTCCTTATGGGGTTTTTTCACGCTGACTACTTGATAAATTCATATAAAGATTTTATCCTATATTATATTATATATATATATATATATATATATATATATATATTCTTGTCTTCACCACTCACTGCATTCCCCTTCCTCTCCCTTCTATTTCCCACTCTCCTTTCACACCCTGTCCAAACCTCTGTACCAATTCATTACATTCACCTCTCTGTACCTGGAGGATATGCTCTGACGCCATTCCTCCTCCCTTCCCCCCTCTCTCTCTCACCTTCAAACAGGTAGCCATTGTCTCCTCTACAGCAAGACACGTATTCATGTCACATAGATATACACACATACAGATTACACATGTGCATGTGTGTGTGTGTGTGTGTGTGTGCACACGCGTGTGTGTATGTGTGTGTGTGTGCGCGCGCGTGTGCTCTCAAAGGGATCCACACAACTACAGCTGACCATGTCGTTGGTCATGTAGTTAGAAATTTCACTTTGCAACTGTGTAATTTTAGGTTCAATTCCACTACACAGCAGAACGGTGAGTCAGTAAAGCAGTAGTGATGACCTCTTGTAAAAGCAATTGAGTTGTGTGGGTATAACTTGGTTGGATGGTTAAGAAATTACCTTCACAATCATGAGGTCTCTGGCTTGGTCTCACTGCATGGCATGTTGGGCATGTTTTTCACCATAATCTCAGACTGACCATACGTTTGACCTTTGTACATAAAATTGGATAGATGGGAACTGTGTAGAAGTTCTGTGCATGGAATGTACCTGGAATTCAATGATCCATTCTTATCATACATTGTATCGTGTTAAATCTGGTTCTGGGTTTTAATACAATCTTTCTGTTATAAAGTAATCTACATTAAAGCCTTCTATCAAAATTTCATGTTAATTTATGTTCCAAACACCAGTTTAATAATCCTTCTTTCTATAGGCACAAGGCCTGAAATTCGGAGGAGGAACTAGTTTATTATATTGACCTCAGTTCTCAACCGGTACTTATTTCATTGATCCCTAAAGGATAAAGGGCAAAGTTCAGTGGAATTTGAACTCAGAATGTAAAGGCATATAAAATTCCACTCAGCATTTTGTCCAGTGTTCGAATGGTTCTGGCTGACTTACACCTGTTTGATAATTATTTTACTAAATTCTTCATTATTTTCAAAATTAATTGAAACGAAACCAGTGTATCTCAGCAGAAATATGGTAATGAAAGGATTAAGAACATATGTCTGTGGAATACTCAGCCACTTATAGGTGAATCCAGTGAACTGATAATTTAGTTTATCAAATAACTGAATAGTCATTATAGAAAGTGATGGAGATCCTTTGTGTTGTGACATTATCTGAATCATTTTCTTACTCAAAGTAGCCTTTCACATCTCACAGATTTTACCAGTCTTTCTAATCAATAGTAGTGAATCATCACCTGAGTATAAGTTTGGCTAAATAATTCTGTTTTGTTGGATCTAGGCTATTTAATAACAAATAATATTAAACACTAATGTTTTGAAGAGAATAATTGCAGCCTTAGTCAATAATATTCAGTTCAATAATGTTAACAAGGATGGATAATGTTTGAATCTATTTTTTTCTCTCCTGTCATCTCTCTCTACTTCTTAATTTGCTTTGCTACTTACCTCTTCCTTCTCATTCACCTTTTTTTTTTGTTATTTCTTCTCTTTCACTCAGTCTTCCTCTTTCACTCACTCTTTCTCTCTCACCCATGCTTTCTCTCTCTCATGCACTCTCCCTTTTCCCTCTTCTCCTTCTCACTACTAAATTACTTCTCATTCTCTGAAAATAAATGCATTCTCACATTTTTTAAAAACTTAATCTGGTAACATCAGGTGTTCTCCTACAACTTTGTTTCCCAATACCCTGTGTGTATAAATGCATATATATATCATCATCATCATCGTTTAACGTCTGCTTTCCATGCTAGCATGGGTTGGACAATTTGAGTGAGGACTGGCAAGCCAGAAGGCTGCACCAGGCTCCAATCTGATCTGGCAGAGTTTCTACAGCTGGATGCCCTTCCTAACGCCAACCACTCCGAGAGTGTAATATATACATATATATATATACTATCCTGTCTATCACTCTTTCCTCTCTATATGTCTCATACATGCTGCTTCCCCCATGTCTCTCTTGATATGACATGCAATTGCTTTTGTCTTGTTTAAAATTTCATCACTGTTATGTCTACTTTCACTTTGAGACAGACAGCTATCATACAGAAAATGCTATATTCCAAATCTTGTTTTCTGATTGGGTAAAAATGATAAAACCTTGAATATCTGTAACAATTTTCTAGAATTTTTCTGGAATAAATTAATCACAAAATCAGATTTAGCTCGAAAACTTACATCAATATACCAAATTTGAAAATTTTAATTTAATTTTAAGATTTCAAAATCTGTAACAGCAACAGAAAAGATCCCCTCTCCCTATCTGTCACTCTCCAAGCATAGTATGTATCAGTTAGATGATAAGCACGCAAAAGCCTCTGTTGCACAGACTCAGGAGATGATGTCTCATTTCAACTCAAATAACTTTGATTTCCAGTAAATCTTACTTTTGCCATGACCATGAATGGATTGCAAGGACAAACATTTTTGGTTGCCAGTTTACATCTTAAAAGAGCCCTGCTTCACCCATAAACAGCTTTATGTTGGATGTTCAAGAGTAGGAAGTAAGTAAAATCAATTGACCAAATGGAAAAACAAAATACTTTGTTTATTGAGATATTGTAAACTGTCCTAAATAGTGCAGAAATGAAGAGGTGTATCCATTGGGGAAAACATAGTCAGATATGGAAGAAAAGAAATTGAAAGAAAGGCATTCTGTTGTGAAAATTGTCCAGCAATGATAGGCTACTCAGCTAGTGTAAATATGCTTTGCCCAATCCAGGAACTGAAATCACAAACTTGCAAATGTAAGTGCAATACCCTAACCACCAAGCTATGTAACCACACACACACCTCCACCCTGACACACACACACACGCTCACACACCCACACCCACACCCACCCACCTCCACCCCACCACACACACACACCTCCACCCCACCACACACATGAAGAGATGAATAAGAGAAAATGGAATGAACAACATTCATTATTTAATCTCTATACAATTCTCTCCACACATCATCACACCTGTAGTGCATTGGTGAGATGATATAAGCAACATATTGCATAATCACTACTGTCCATCAAAGGGGTAAAATGACAGCTTTCAAATTCTGTTTTTTGATTGGGTGAAAATGATCAAACTTTAAACCTCTATAACTTTTTAAAAACATTTCTCTGGAGAAAATGAAATAACTCCAGCAGTTCAGTTTGGGCAAGTGTATTATTGTGCCAACAGTGAACATCGAAGAATCAACACCAAAAAGGAAGACATTTTATTTACATATATTTATTCGTTTGCCTGACAGGTAGTTAAAGGACGGAGAAGTTGCTGTCTGCCAGCAGAGAGGGAAAGAGTAAGGAATGCATGATGCTGACTAGAAAGGAAGAAAGGATAAAGGTGGCTCTGCTCTGATTGGCTGTGGCAGCAAAATTTTTTTCCCATGGGAATTCCAAACCCTAGTAATGAACTTATTTGCATACAGCCAATCAAAGCAGAGCCACCTTTATCCTTTCTTCCTTTCTAGTCAGCACTGTGCATTCCTTACTCTTTCCCTCTCTACTGGCAGACAGCAACCTTTTTGTCACAATCCAAAAAAATTTTCGCTACAAGTACTACTGCCTCTAACTACTTTTCAGGCAAACAAATAAATATATGTAAATAATATTTCTTCCTTCTTGGTGTCGATCCTTCAATGCTCACTGGTTACTCCAACATTGGCACAATAATTCACTTGCCCAAACTGAATTGCTGGAGTTATTTCATTTTTTCCAGAAAAATGTTTTAAAAAAATTATAGAGGTTTAAAGTTTGATCATTTCCACCCAGCCAAGCAACAAGATAAGGTCACTTGGATGAGGAATGACCATGCTTCTTTTCTCTTTGAATAATGCTTGTTGTTCTTGTTCTTGTTTCAACCATGGCTGCCTCTGCGTAGTTATTTGTGCTGTTGTTTACTTTGTAAAACAGTAAGGGAGAGGGTTGCTAGCACATCACCCTCTACCCACATTTTTCCCATCCACATCTTTACCATACGGGGCCCTAACAAAATCCGATAATAGGTATAGATGCAAACCTAATTACTTGTTGCCTTTTAAAATCAAGCATAACTTGGTGATTGGTCGACTTACAACACCAGCCAAGGTGAGCTCTGATTGGGTGTATGCAAATGAGTTCATTACTGGGGTCTGGAACAGTTGTGGGGGAAAAAATTTTTGCTGCCGGGACATCAAGAGTTCACTTGGAGAGAATCCACAGGGTGTCAGCATTCTTCAGTTCTGCATCAAGAACTCTTGGAGAGCTCGCTTTGGGGACAGAGAAGACTTTCTCAGTGCTTGCTTGAATGACTGCACCAAACATTCTGCTGCTCTGTTGATAGCTGGATGGTATGGTGCCCCTCTCAGGTGTGTGATCCTACATTCTTTGCACCAACTCTGAAATTCTTCAGAAAGGAAAGTTGATGCATTATCTGTGATCAGCATGTGAGGATATCCAAAGTGAGCAAAGTCCTCTTCCAGCAGATCTAGAGTGACTCCAGTGGATGACGTTGGGTGAATACATGGATATCATGAAAAAGTATCCCTGATCACCAGCCAGTTCATAACCATGAAGTTGATGGCATGATCCACATGTAAGCGGCTCCATGGTGTCTCTAGTAGCATCCATGGGTGACTGCAGGCTTGGATGGCTTGTTTTGATGTTCACCACACAAGTTTCATCGTTGACTAGCCATCTCAATAGCTGCATCAATACCAGACCAGTAGACAGCAGTTCTTGCCAGCTGCTTCATACGTTCCATACCAAAGTATCTGATATGCAGTAGATCTAAGATACTGGATTGTAGGCTCTGTGGAGCCACAACTCTTGATCTATGGATGAGGCATCCGTGGTAGGTACTAAGTGCATCCAACAACTTCCAGAACTTTTCGACATCATTGTTGGACTCAGTGTGCTTCGGCGGCCACCCTTCGTGGACATGGTGCATCATTGTAGTTATCACCGGATCTTTCCCAGATTCTTGATGGAGGATGTTGTTGTCCACAGGTTTGACTTGAAGAAGGAGAACTTTGATGATGCACACCATGTCCATGTCTTTACCACTTTCCTCCCTATCGAAGTCATTGTTGTCTCCAGATGGCAAGCAACTAAGAGCATCTGCATTGCCATGATCCACTGTTTTCTGGTACTCGATTGTGTAGTCAAACTGGTTCAGCCACAGGGCCCATTGAGCTAGTTAGTTGGCTGTGAATAGTGGTGTCCCTTTCTTCAGGCCGAACAGTGCTGTCAGTAGTTTATGATCAGTTACCAGTATGAACTGACATCCATACAGCTACTGGTAGAATTTGCACAAGCCAAAAATAAAGGCTCGAGCTTCCTTGTGTATTTGGCTGTAGTTTCTTTTTGGAGAAGTGAGAGTCTTGGAGACATTGGCAATTGGGCACTCGCTTCCATCTGGATAGTGATGGAACAGGATTGCTTCAATTCCAATGTTGGATGCATCACAAGCCAGTGCTAGAGGCTTGTCTGGGTCAAAATGTACCAGGACTTCATCTGAGGATAATACATTTTTCAGCTGTTGAAATGTTGCTTGTTCTGCATCTCCCCACTTCCAGAGAGTTGCCTTCTTGGTTAAGCAGTAAAGTGGCTTGGCATTAGTGGCCAGGTTTGGGATGAATTTCCCATAGAACTGAACCAAACCCAAGAAAGACTTTAAGCTTGAGATGTCCATAGAAGGTGGCATCGTCATGACTGCCTCGACTTTGGATCCCTTCATGATTCCTTCGGCTGATAAGGTATGGCCAAGATATTCCACACTGGGTTGTGTGAACAAGCACTTTCATGACAGCATCTGAGTCCTTTGTTGTTCAGATAAAAGAGCAAATGCCTCAGGTTGCTCAAGTGGTCATTGGTGTCTTGCCCACTGATGAGTATATCATCTTGAAAGATAGCAACTCCAGGCAGATCACTGGTTAGGATCTCCATGCTCTCCTGGAAATAACCAGGTGCTGACTTGATTCCAAATGGGAGTCATTGCTGCAGGAGTACTCCAAGGTGAGTGTTGAGGGCTAGCCTTCGTTGACTCTCTGGTGTCAGATTGAGCTGGTTGTAAGCATCATCAAGGTCAATCTTCATGTAACCATATCCACCTTCCAGCTTCTGCATCAGTTCCCCTGGGAGCATCATTGGATGACGGTGTTCCTTTGCTGATCATTGATGCTGAGTAGTCACCACAGATCCACAACCTAGGTTTTGGGGTGCCCGGACTATGTGCCTTGTGAATCAGTACCACTGGTGTTCTATATTCATTGAACTGGACTTGCTCTCAGACTCCTTTGGCGATGCCTTCTTCGTAACCTTTGACCAGGTCATCACAAAGAGCAAACGGAACTGGTTGTGTCTCGTGAAAAACTGGCTTTGCATTAGACGTGAACTTCACTTCCAGTTTGAAATACTTCAGACATCCCAATTCTTCTTTGAAAAGATCTGGGAACTTATCACAGAGATTGTGGCAATGTTGTTGCAGGGAAGCATAAGGCTTGTAAGAGGTCTTAGGATGTGATGTTCTCGCACCCTCACTCTTGTCTCTATGCATTTCAGTCCAAGAACATTGTCCACAGAGATTCCCAGTGTCTGGATAGCATTTCGTCCTGGCAAGCTCAGGTCAGGGATCTTGGTGGCTATGTAAGGAATTGAGCTTTGTTTACCAGTCATTGGATCCTTGGTTTGGCCCACAAAAATTCCCAGTGCAAGCAGGTCATGCTTGCTGACAGACTACTAGCAAAATCTGACATCATTCAGCTTCACTTTTCTTTGTTGTTTCCAAACCACCAAAGAAACGAAATTTCCCATAGACGCAGTGCCCAGTTCCATTGTGGACAATAGTTCTGGATAATAGTCCAGTTCCATTGTGGACAATAGTTCTGAGCATCCAACTGATCATCCAATGGAGATCCTGGAAGAAGTGTTACAAACTCAGAGACAGACCAGACCACTTCTACCCAAGACCAAATTGCTTGTACCAGAATACGGACTGGAAAACCCTAGGTGATCCAACAGAACACCCAAGCCCAGAGACAGACTTTGTTGTTGATGCTTTTAGTGTAGCATCAATTTCGGTGGGAGGTGTTGTGGAGATTGCTTAACATCTAAATCTGTCCAATAGAAATTGCTGGCATGCGAATCTATCTAATAGAATTGAATGGAAAGTTGAAGAATTCTATAGAATGTTCTAATGGCTTATTAACTCTTCGAGTTTCTATCAACTCCACGTGAATTGGTTTATCCTCATCACCACTGTTGTAAAGCGGTCTTTTGCCACTGTTGTATCTGTTTTTGTATGACGGTTGTCGCTCTAACACATATTGTTATATTCCAAAGTCGTCAATAGGATGTTTCTATCTGGCACTAGTCGTACAGTGTTATTATCTTCAAAAGGTTGGATTGTTATCCCATCCACTCATTATCACAGTATAATTACTATATCAGCACAGACATAATTATCAACACAGTCAACATGTACTCTTGTACTCTACGTACTCTCGATACTGATCGATGTCAGCTTACTTATACTGATTGGGTCATTCCACTCATCATGTGAGAGGGGTGTACCATTATTACTAATTCCCTACAACAGTTATCTATTAACATTCACAGATATTGTCTTTCAAGTAGTATTTGTTGTAATTTCTGGAGTCTTTCATTATGCGCTTCAAAATTCGAAATAACTGTGCAGATTCTTCTTGCTAGATTAAATGGAGTCTTCGTGTGTGTGTGTGTGTGTGTGTGTGTGTGTGTGTGTAATAAATCATTATCATCATCATCATCACTATTTTCATCATCATTTTGAAAGCCATTTTTTTCATGTTTGCATGGGTTAAACAGAATTCAGAATTCATTGAGATAGATTTTCCAGAGCTAGATGTCCTTCTTGTTGCTAACCCTCACTTGTCTCCAAATAAGGTTATAATCTCCAAGTCAATCAAACAATCGACGAACAGCCCAGACATGGTAATGTGGTTAACTGGAAACTGATGATACTGTTTGAATGAGCCTTTATTTACAAAGATCGTGCAACATGTCCTGACATGTCAAGGAACCCAGACATGGGTTTACAGTTGACTACAAGTTAAAGAACACTACCTGTATTGTTGTTTACAGTTAGTGCATGCATATGAGGATGACAGAAAACACAATCTCACACTCACTAACACACACGTGTGTATTCTCGTACATGGTGTGCATACTTATATATATAATATAATATAGGATAAAATCTTTATAAGAATTTATCAAGTAGTCAGCGTGAAAAAACCCCATAAGGAAAAAAAACCCATCGTTTTTTTCCATACATATATATAATTTATATAAGGGCATTAACTATATAGTAATGCCTCACACTTAGAGGGACTAAATAAGTAAAAAACTACCAAAAAATAAGCACAT
>NC_068985.1:122348221-122351522 GCF_001194135.2 Octopus bimaculoides
TACTTATATATATAATATAATATAGGATAAAATCTTTATAAGAATTTATCAAGTAGTCAGCGTGAAAAAACCCCATAAGGAAAAAAAACCCATCGTTTTTTTCCATACATATATATAATTTATATAAGGGCATTAACTATATAGTAATGCCTCACGCTTAGAGGGACTAAATAAGTCAAAAACTACCAAAAAATAAGCACATATTTACCGAAAGCGAGGGAATGCAACTTTCAAAAATTTACCTCCTAAAAACATTTAACTTAACGGCAAACCACTGGTTTCACAATATATAAGGCATTCTGCCTAAACTACGTCTTTAAGATACGATTTGTTAGTAGTAACGCTAAAAGGAAACTATTTCCTAAGGAATTCAAGCAGATAGAGAAGAATAAAGACAAAAGTAAAGTAAAGATTTAATGAAAAGGTGAATCAAGACTAAAGTTGGAGTTGAAAAAAAAGACACTTACCCAGGCAGTGGTCAAGTTGTACTGAAAGAATTTTGAAGGGGTTTTATTTTTAGACTGGGGTCAAACGGTCGAATCCGTTCAACCATGTTTTAAGTCTTTAGCAACACCAATTACAAAGAACTTGGGAGTGGTACTAAAAGATGGAGAGAAGTATTGACAGACACAAACTGGATGGGAGCTGTCTTCAATAATTCAAGTAATGCTATATATTCAAAATTAACCATTTTTTGGTAGTTTTTGACTTATTTAGTCCCTCTAAGCGTGAGGCATTACTATATAGTTATATAAAATTATGTATATATATATATATATATATAGACATGGTTGTGTGGTTAAGAAGCTTGTATACATACATACACACATAAATACATACATACATACATACATACATACATACATACATACATACATGCATGCATGCATACGTGCATGCATACCTCTATACATACATACATACATATGTACATACATTCACACACACACACACACACACACACACACACACACACACTAATGCTTGTGCGCGCAAGTAAAAGGTATAAATAACGGTCATTACATATTTTTCTTTAATTAGAGCAAATTTGGCTTGCAACTGTTTCCAGTAGTCATTATAGATACGTTATTGATAGGTTTACTCAATTGGTCTATTGATCAGTTGAGAAAATTGAACAACATAGAAAAATTAACGCAACTTTCGTTAGAGCCGTTTCCGGTTATAACAAAGCAGAACACTAAAGGAATGATACAGGCATGGTGAGATAGGGGAGGAATGCAAGTAGAATAGATAGAAAGAGGAAAACAGGTTACAAAGGGGGTGAAGAGAAGGAAAAGATCACTTAATAGAAGGTGGGGGTATAGGATGGGCGAAATTTGGGAAAAGGACAGTCATAAAACATTAGTGTTTGTAGTCAAGTCAACAAACAGGAACATATTTGCATTGTTTTTAGGTTAGATATTTTCCAAATATTAATAGTTATCGCCAAGCCAACATGGCAGTTCATAAAACAGGACGAATGCTGCCGTTGATTAGCTCCAAGAGGCCATCGCCTCTAGCTAGCTATGTGACACACGAACCTGTGTCCATTATAACCTTCGAACAGGGGAGGTCAGCCGCTTCCCCTTGCTGGTTTGGCATCTACATTTCAGGGTGTTTACCCCTTATCAATGTAGAGCAGCCAAACCCAGCAGGCGTCACTACTGACCGTCTGTACGAAGGATTATATACCTAAATTCAGTGGAATACATCCACTGAATTTAGGTAAATAATCCTTCGTACAGACAGAATAATGAACAAAGGTGGTAGTGATCAAGAAACGAGTCTAAACAATAATAATCCTTTCTACTACAAAACCTGAAATCTTGTACTGTACTGATGCTTATTTTATTAATCACAAAAGGATGAAAGGAAATGTCAACCGCAGTGGGATTCAAACACAAAATGTAAAGATGGATGAAATGCTGTTAAGCATTTTGTTCTGCATGTTCAAACCTTAATCTAACCAATAATAATGGAAAGGATTGTCATGAACAAATAATTTGGGTGTCAATTAAAAACAAAATTGAGTGATAAATGAAAATAGATGACTGGATGTGAAAATACATTGAATGACAACCGTGATTACTAATGAACTGGAATGACAAAGTATGAGTAATAATAATTACATTACAAGTGATGAGCAAACCAACAAGACAGCCTCTATTTCATTGCTCAGGCTGGTAGAGGTAGCTGCCAAATTTCCCTCATTCAATTGACTGAACCACTTATTCATTGAATTAGTGCATAGTAAGTGGCTGAGTATTCTACAGATATGTGTACCTTTAATGTAATCTTCAAGCAAAATTAGCATAATACTGTGTGTGACAATGCTAGGCTCTTGAATTAAAGGTACACTCTGCCTGGTGAGCTTGTGTGTGTTTTCTGTCTGAAATAGTTTCACTCAGGCTGGATCAACCTGACACTATGGTAAAAGATACTTGCTCAAGATACTAACTATACAGTGGGATTGAACCTAGCACCGTGTGATTGCAAAGTGAACATTTTAACCATTTAACCATGCTGTGTTCATAGAGGAGAATAATACATTAGATTATATGGTCCTGGATTGCACCATACCTGAAAAAAAAGTGATGGGATGGTCACAACTGGAGCACTTTTGATTATAAGTTCTACTGGATCAGGGCTGACCTGTGGCTAAACAAACAAAACCACAAGAGCAACAACAAACAATGATGATGGTTTGGATGGTGGCAGTGATTATGGTAAAGAGGATGATGATGATGATGGTAGTGATGATGATGATGATAATGTGGAAGAAGAGGCTATTGATGATATAAACATCGATGTTTGAACAACAACGATTATGGATGCTGACTAATAATAACAAATGACACGATGACGATGAGACAATGATGATGATGATGATGATGATGATGATGATGATGATGATGATGATGATGATGATGATGGATGATGATGGATGATGATGATGACGATGATGAGTTATTACAAACAAGATATGTATGATGTCTTAGGAAAGCAGAACTGACCGATTATGATAAAACAGAATAGAATGCTATGAATACATACATGAACCCACTCACATGCATGCGTGCACACACACACACACACACACACACACACACACGCACACACAATTATCGATATACCCATGGATAAGCAAATATTGCAAACTTTATAAAACATGCACCTGCATACACATAGACACACAGATAACCGCATCCACGTATATGTATGCTCATGCATTTATCTACATATATGTGCATGTCTGTGTTTGTGTATGTGTATATCTGTAGCTGTTTACACAGCGCCACCC
>NC_068985.1:122351658-122355624 GCF_001194135.2 Octopus bimaculoides
TATATATATAATGGAAAATGGACATTAAATGATGATGAAGATAATGATGTCTATCTATCTATTTATCTGTCTGTCTGTCTGTCAGTCTGTCTGTTTGTCTATCTATCTATCCATCTCTCTCTCTCTCTCTCTCTCTCTCTCTATCTATCTATATATATATATATATATACATATATATATATTCATACATGCATATGTATACACATACATACATGCACGCATGCACGCACACACACGTATAGATTTGTTCACTGATTACAAGACTTGGCTGATAGCATAAAATAGATGAGATATGACTCACCATTTCTAAACAGTAAAAAAAGAAGTCAATATGTTTTTGGTTTACTTATTATCTATGAGGGTGCATATCTAATGATGTATTGGTATATATACATGTGTGTGTGTGCGTGCGTGTCTGTGTGTGTGCCTGTGTGCGTGTATGTATAAACATAAATATGTACACGTACATACAAACATACATATATGCATGATAGCAGACATGGCTGCTGTGGTTAACAAAGTTATTTCTTAACCACATAGTTTTTGATTCAATCCCACTGTACGTCAACTTAGATGAGTGTCTTCTACTAAACATCCTGGTTCACCAAGGCCTTCTAAGAAGATTTGGTAGATAGAAACTGAAAGAAGCCTGTTGTGTATGTATGTATGTACGTAACTATCTATCTATCTGTATTCATCTATATACATATGTATATATATCTGTATATACATGTAATCATTTTTCTATCGTCTTGGCTCAACAGCCCTCACCGTTTGTTTTTACTGTCTTGTTCTCACTGTCCTGTTCTTGTTAACACTTTCACGGGAACGTGAAACTCAGAGTAACAGTCTTTTGTTATATTTCTGCTGCTTTTAAATAAAGCATATTACTCTACCTCTGGTATTTGAGTACTCTTTTTTCCACCTTGTTGCACATTTCATATGCTTACTCCAGTATATATGTATATATATATATGTATATATATATATGTGTATATATATATATATGTGTATATATATATGTGTATATATATATATATATATATATATATATATATATGTATATTTGTATATATATGTATGTATGTATACATACATATATATATAGGATTTTCGAGCGAGATCATTGCCAGTGCCCCTGGACTGGCAATTGTGCGGGTGGCACATAAAATACACCATTTTGAGCGTGGCCGTTGCTAGTACCGCCTGACTGGCCTTCGTGCAGGTGACACGTAAAAGCACCCACTACACTCTCTGAGTGGTTGGCGTTAGGAAGGGCATCTAGCTGTAGAAACTCTGCCAAATCAGATTGGAGCCTGGAGTAGTATGGCTGTGGCTCAATGACTGAAACAAGTAAAAGACAAAAGGTAAAGTATTTTCTATTATAGCCTCAGGCTGATTAAAGCCTCAGGCTGATTAAAGCCTCAGGCTGATTAAAGCCTCCTGAGTGGGTTTGATAGATAGACAGAAACTGAAAGAAACCTGTTGGGTGTGTGTATATATATATATATATATATATAGCAATGAGAAAATGGAGGAGAATATGCGGTACCCATCAACTTGCAGACAATGTATTCCGTTGATTAATCTGTTTATTTTATAACTAAATTGACAAAAAATCACAAATCTTAATTGTTAATATGACATGGTATGTCATAAGTATCTGTATATTGTGTTTTTTGTCATTTTAGTTATAAAATAAACAGATTAATCAACGGAATACATTGTCTGCAAGTCAATGGATACTGCATATTCTCCTCCATTTTCTCATTGCTATATAAATTTAGGGTAAAATAACCCCCTTTTACCCACACCCACTTATTGTACTTGGTACAACACTAGTGTAACATTAATTGGGTACCCTTCCAGCAGTATATTGGATAGATACTATCCCTTAGTGGGTTGAATCCTCAACCCCTAACTCTCTTGGAGTATATATATATATATATATATATATATATAAAAGGGTAAAGACCCCCTTCAGTCATAAATTATCATGGGATTGCAACTAGAAAGCTCCCTTCTGAGGCACAAGTTCAGGCAAAGTTGTTCATGGAAGACTAGTAGTTGCTTAAGCATACCAGCCTCCCTCTCCATGCTACTGATGTTATCCAAGGGAAAGGCAAAGGCCAATAGAGCTCGGTGCCAGTGACATCGCAACTCATTTCTACAGCTTGTGGCTCAGTGGTTAGAGTGTTGGGTTTACAATCATGAGGTAGTGAGTTCAATTCTTGGACTGTACTGTGAGTTGTGTTCTTGAGCAAGACACTTTATTTCACGTTACTCCAGTTCACTCAGCTGTAGAAATGAATTGTAAGGTTACTGATGCCAAGCTGTATCAGCCTTTACCTTTCCTTTGGATAAGATTGATGGCATGGAGAGAGGAGGCTGGTATGCATGGGCGACTGCTGGTCTTCCATAAATCAACCATGTCCGGACTTGTGCCTCAGAGGGGAACCTGCTAGGTGCAATCCCATGGTCGTTCATGACTAAAAGGGGTCAATTGTGTGTGTGTCTGTGTGTCTGTATGAGTGTGTGTGTGTTTCTGTGTGTGTGAGAATGTGTGTGTGTGTGTGTGTGTGTGTGTGTGTGTGTTTGTTTGTTTCTCAGCACTGCTTGACAACCAGTGCTTGTTTCTTTAGATCTCCATAACTTAGCGGTTTGGCAAAAAGTGATCAATAAAATAAGTACCATACTTAAAAACAGAAATAAGTGCTGGAGTCGATTCATATGATTGAAAGTCCTTCAAGGTGGTGCTCCGGCATGGCTGCAGTCTGATGACTGAAACAAATAAAAGATATATCATCATCATCATCATCATCATCATCATCATCATCAACACCATTATTTAACATCTGTCTTCCATGCTGGCATGGGTTGGACAGTTTGACAAGAGCTGGCAAGCTAGAGAGCTGCACCAGGCAACATTGTCTACTTTAGCATGGTTTCTATGCCAACTACTTTACAGAGTGTACTAAAGGCTTTTTATGTGACACCAACACCAGTGGGGTTGTGAAGTGGCTTTGTGCCAAATGAATGTATAATACAGGGATAGCGATAGGTGTCTTTTTACAGAGGAGATACTTAACTACTCCAGTAATTAGAGAGACAGTCAGCATGAGAGAGAGAGAGAGAAATAGATGGTGTCAGAGATGCATTGGGTTCTATCCACAGAGAACAGTGGAGTGAGAGAGAGAGTATAAGTGATATAAAGGGATAGAGGAAGATCTAGCTATCAACCCATCTATCAGTCTATCTATTTATCTGCCTATCTACTTTTATACTTAATTCTATATCTATAAAACCTTTTACACATCCTTTAACTTTATATCCATGCTAGGAAGGGCATCCAGCTGTAGAAATTATGTCAGAACAGACAATGGAACCTTGTGCAGCCCCTGTCCTTACCAACTTCAGTCAAACCATCCAATCCATGATAGCACGGAAAATGGACATTAAATGACGATGACGACGATGATGACAATGATGATGATGATGATGATGATGATGATCCTTTAAAGCTTTTATATCCATGAACCTTTGAATTTTTAACCTCCACCCCATGTCAAGCATGACCATATGCATATGTGTATGTGTGTGTGAGTGTTTGTGTGTGTGTGTGTGTGTATGTGTGTGTGTGTGAGTGTGTGTGTGTGTGTGTGTGTGTGTGTAAGAAAAAACATATTTGCTAACAAAGAAGTAGCTATTAAAATGAATAATTTTTTTACATACCTTTTTTAAATCACTGTTGCACCAATAAAATTCCTTATACACATACATACACACACACACACTGCAATATTCATTTGCAGAGAGTGAGAGAGAGTGTAGTAAATAGTGAGAGCGAGAGAGAGTGTAGTAAAAAGGAAAAAAGTTTACATTGAGAAAAGTGAAAAGAGAGAGAAAGAGAGAGATCTTTTCAGTTGCTGTAACATATTTTGAAATTTAAGAATTAAGTGAAAATTT
>NC_068985.1:122355634-122356264 GCF_001194135.2 Octopus bimaculoides
AATGATTTGTTTATAGTGATCAAATGTATGTGTTGTACATTAGCTCACTCCCTCCATCAAATCGACATTGTTTGAACAAGTGCATGGTGTACCATATGTCAGGTGTTGAAGTATTGTAGAGCAACATGAGATGAAGTGTTTTTCTCAAGAGCACAATGCACCACCAAGTCAAGGAATTAAAACCACAATCTTTCAAATGTGAGTGCAACACCCTAACCACTAGACCACACACTCTACCATTAAAACATTACGTGAAAAGGTATGAGAGGTGAATATATATATTTATTTAGCCACTTGTCTTCTATAGGGTTACAGCTGTTTCATAACCTTCATGTAGTATTAATTCCAGAATGGAAGAAATCATGCATACATGTTTGCATTAACATATATGCTCAGTATATAGCTTTCCTTATTTACATTAAATTGTGTGTGTATATATATATATTTTTATCCTTTTACTTGTTCTAGTCATTTGACTGCAGCCATGCTGCAGTACCGCCTTAAAGGGATTTTTAGTTGAAGAAATCAACCCCAGGACTTATTCTTTGTAAACCTAGTACTTATTCTATTGGTCTCTTTTGCCAAACAGCTAAGTTATGGGGATGTAAACATACCAACATCAGTTATCAA
>NC_068985.1:122356274-122369081 GCF_001194135.2 Octopus bimaculoides
CAATGGTTTGGTGACAAACATAGAGAAAAAGACACACTCACACACACACATATATATATATATATACATATATATATATATATATATATATATGTATGTATATATGATGGGCTTCTTTCAGTTTCTGTCTACCAAATCCACTAGGAAGCTTTTATTTGTATGCATATTGAGTTGCATGCTTCGGATATGTTGTTGCATTGGTTCTCCACTCTTTTCACAATCTCTTATTCACATGAGGTGTAGATATTACCCTGGGAGTGATGGTACCTAACTGCTTCGTCTTCGGTGTCCCTGTCGATTGCACAGAATTCTCCCCCTTTGTTCGATGGCAAGGTATGCATAAATTTTTATTTTTGTTTTTTAAAGAGTCAAGTGTGGTTATCTTAGGTGTAAGGTTAGCAGACATCATGGTTCTCAGGAGGCCCTGACATAGTCTTTCAACTTTGTTCTTGAAATAGTCCTCTGTGGTTGGTGATTTACTGAACTCTTCTTCAAATGGGTAAAGTTTAATATTTCTGAGATGGTCGTCTGTGCCCCGAGTAGTGTTGTCATTCTACTACAGCAAAAACAGCAACAGCATCAACAATGACAGCCTGGATAACAACAACATCAACAGCAGAGGAAGAAAGAAACAGAAGAGTAAACACTGGGTCTATGTTAATCTACCATACTACAGAGAGATGGTGGAGAACAAGCTAAAAAACTGCATCAAGAGACCTAGTGTCTCCTTCAGATTTATGAGGTAGGGCCACACACTAAGGCACTACCTCTCACACACCAATAACATATCAGATGCTTTCTACCTAAACCAATATCCGATCAGAGCAATGTACAGCATCCGGTTGCATTTTAATTCCAACATGGTGTACCAAATGACATGCTCTTGCAGAATGACATGCATATTATCAGCTAGAAGACAACTTTACTTTAGATTTAAACTTTACCAACACCACCAAGACTGCAGTGGGGATCTCCCCACCCGGATGCTGGTGGGGGATACATGCAGTTAGCCTCAAGATCAGAGGTACACTTTATTAGGAAGAAGGCACCTTGCCTCAACTACTGTAATGCACTGGATGCATGGAAATATATCTACTGCTTCCAGGATCTTTAACTAGCACCAGTGATAGCTATCATCATGAAAGAATGAAAAAAATAAGGATTAAGGATGTCTGGTGAAGAATCATTGTTTCGAAGGCACAAACAAGATAAGCTGTAACACCCAGCAACAAGGCTCTCTACGGGTCACATCGTACTTAAGATAGACTCTGTCTGTCTGTCTATCCACCAACCTGCCTGCCTGCCTATCTATCTATTGACTTGTCCTTCTGTCGGTCTAGTTATTTATCTACCCATCTACCACCAACAAGACTTATCCTACAATGTTAGCTGGATTTGTCACTATCGGGGTATTATCTTACCTGTTTGATATATTACTTGCTTAAAATTTTACCTGACAATGGTGTACTATATGTTATGATGTAATCTATGAATACATCAATAAAATTATACTGAAACAGCTGTCATAAATAATAAAAACTCCATTTGTTTTCTTTTTACACCTGTGTCACGCCTAGAACCAACCTCAGAGTTGGATTTATGGGTTAAATTGGATTTAGTACTTATATATCTACAGTATCCAACCAACACTTGATACTTTCATTGTTGTTTACCTCACTGTGAATCCTATGTTATTGTATCTAGCCATTACTGGCATCCTATGTGTTGATGTGCCTAGATTCTATTGAATCCTATAACTAATTAATATATGTGTGTGTGTGTGTGTGTGTGTATATATATATATATATATATATATATATATATTCATTTACATCTTAGAAATTTTTTAAAAAATTAATAATACCGTCTCCAAGAACATTAATGGTGGTCTGTATCAGCCAAATTTGTTTTTAGCAAAGTTTGTAAATTTTAATAATATTGTGTACTGTTAGTAGATGAGAATGGTGATGCTTTGAGCAAAGCTCTTTCTCAGAAGAAGAATACATTTTTAAATATCACTGACAGGATAGGTTTTTTTAAAAAAGGTTCTAACCTCTGATGAAGGGTTTTACTTGAAATATCAAAGTTCACATCTCCCCACGGGGTACAAAGATTAAATAAATTTACAAACTTTTATAGAAATAATTGACTGATTCAACCTCGTACTGAACTCAATCATGTTACTGAGTTACAGTTTAGAAAAAAATAAAAAACACAAATCAAACAAAATCAATACAAGCTTTAATAAACTCTAATCATTTCCAGATTAGATTTTATTAAAACAGAAATATTGAATAAATTTATTTTTCTATATATTTAGAATTGTCATGGCTTCCAGCAAATCTTCCTTTGCTTACATTTCATTCATATTTCATCATTAAATATAACAATGATACATTTAGATAATATTTATTTGAAAAGAATACAGACCAAATGACAAGTAAAATATGACCAAAGTCTGACATATTTGAGATTTATTGATATTACATCACATACATCTTTGCAACACCAAGAAATTTCAGGATTAGTATTGGAAGCATTTTCATATAGAAACAAGAAACATTTCACATCAAACATAGTTTAGGATTATAGAATGACATTTAGTTCTCTTCCTCCTCAGCTTCTTCTTCAAACTCTCCATCTTCTTCGGTAGTAGCGTCTTGGTATTGTTGATATTCTGACACCAAGTCATTCATGTTAGATTCAGCTTCAGTGAACTCCATCTCATCCATCCCTTCACCAGTGTACCAATGCAAAAAGGCTTTTCTGCGGAACATGGCGGTGAACTGCTCTGAAATACGTTTGAAGAGTTCTTGAATTGCTGTGCTGTTGCCAACAAAAGTTGCTGACATTTTGAGGCCACGAGGAGGAATGTCACAGACGGCCGTTTTCACATTGTTAGGGATCCATTCAACAAAATAGCTGCTGTTCTTATTTTGGACGTTCAACATCTGCTCATCCACTTCTTTCATTGACATTCGTCCACGGAACATTGCAGCAACAGTTAGGTATCGACCATGGCGGGGATCACAGGCAGCCATCATATTCTTTGCATCAAACATTTGCTGAGTCAGCTCGGGTACAGTCAGCGCTCTGTATTGCTGGCAGCCTCTGGAAGTCAGCGGGGCAAACCCAGGCATGAAGAAGTGGAGACGTGGGAATGGAACCATGTTAACAGCTAGTTTGCGCAAGTCAGCATTCAGCTGACCTGGGAAACGCAAGCAAGTAGTTACACCTGACATTGTAGCTGAGACCAAGTGGTTGAGGTCTCCATAAGTAGGTGTTGTAAGCTTCAAGGTACGGAAGCAAATATCATAAAGAGCTTCGTTATCAATGCAGTAGGTCTCATCTGTGTTTTCAACAAGCTGGTGGACAGACAATGTAGCATTGTATGGCTCCACAACAGTGTCTGAGACCTGAAAATATATTTTAAAAAAAGTATTTTAGACATTTAAAAAAGAAAATATAAGGAAAAAAATAAACGATTTTAAAATTTTCTTTTAGATATTAATATGAGTTGAGAAGTTATTTAAATTTTTACATGTTGGATGTGCATCTCACCTCAAATTTCTTTTCTTACTGTTTATTATACAATTTCATATTCCAGCATAGACATGACTGTGTGGTTTAAGAAATTTGTTTCTCAACAACCTGACCTTGGGTTCAGTCCTACAGCACTAGCCCTGTCTGACAAATCTCTTGCAAAGGAATTTGGTAGATGAAAATTGAAGGAAGCCTGTGTGTGTGTATATATATATATATATATATATATATATATATATATACACACTCACAAAAACAACAGTTGTTATATTTGAAAACTAATCAACAGGCAAAATGGTCAAGAGGACAATATTTTGTGATACAACTTCACAGATCTTTTGCTCAATCCAGTGAAGGTTCTTAATTTGTATTTCTGAGCAAGAAACTTTATCATATATTGTAGCAATTGATAAAAAAAATGGAGGACCAGGGTGGGGGGAATGAGAAGGAAATGTCCATTCTTCTAATGAAACAGAGATAATCTTGATTTATGTGTTGATATGGTAGGAAGCTGCAAATAAAGATGTCAATTTATCCTCAGACTAGAAACCTGGTCCAAATGTCTGTAACAGATTGACCTTTGCTAATAAGAACACGAAGGCCAAGAGGTGGGGTTAAAACATGCTGTGGATTGAGTATACCACCCAACAACAGATACAGGTCAGCCTGTAGAGTTTTACAGAATTTTAGTTTTGTTTACCCAACTTAACTTACAAAGCTTAGGTCTACATGAAGTTATGGTAGAAGACACTTGCTGAAAAGTGCCACATACATCATCAATCTGGAACAAATACATACTAGATGTTATTCTTGTTGATGATATAGACAAAGAGAATATTAGCTCTCATATATGTAAAGGTTAAAAACTGGAGGTGTTCATTATAACTGACAAATGCTTGGGTTGAAGACACCCGCACAAGATACTGCACAGTTCACCAAACGTAAAAAATATGTACTAGACACCTTGAGAAAATTATCTCTTGTATATATGCAAACCTTAAAAGGGGATGGTCATTTGCACTTAAAATATCTTAAGAAACTTAAGAAAAATTTTAGGAAAAAAGTGAAAATTAACAGAGAAAATCATTGCAATGATTGAATTCAAAAGCAATATGAAATTTTTTTACCTTTGGAGAAGGAACCACTGAAAAAGTATTCATGATTCGATCAGGATACTCTTCTCGAATTTTACTGATAAGCAAAGTACCCATTCCTGAGCCAGTGCCACCACCTAACGAATGTGTCATCTGGAATCCCTGCAGACAATCACAGCTTTCACATTCTTTACGCAAAACATCCAAAACAGAATCTACAAGCTCAGCACCTTCCGTATAGTGTCCTTTGGCCCAGTTGTTGCCTGCTCCACTTTGTCCGAATACAAAATTATCGGGTCGGAATATTTGGCCAAAAGGACCAGAGCGTACTGAATCCATTGTACCTGGCTCCAGATCTACCATGATTGCCCGAGGGACATACTTTCCACCTAGGTAAGAAGAAAAAAGATAAAATGAGAAAATTGAGATGGACATTGTATGTATGTATGTATGTGAGTGTGTATCTATTGATCGATTAATCTTATCTACACATATATATATACATACAAAGACACACACATGCATACTCACTAGCTATCTCCCTCTTGTTATCTATCATATCCTTACAACTTTTTTCTGTGCTGGTGTCGTGATAAAATGCACCCACCCTGTGCAAAGTGGCTATCAGGAAGAGCATCCTGTCACAGAAACCAAAACAAAAATTAAACTTAGGGAGTGTAATGTAGTCCCTTGACTTGTCTCTATAATATAACAAAAACAAATACAGACACACACATGCACACATGCACACAAACACACACATGTACACATGCACAAAAACACACACATGCACACGACCACACAAATGTCTATATATACATATCCCTACTTTCTGACCTATCTCTTATTATACTGCTGTTTACCACCCTTCCATTACTGCCACAGGTCTCCTTGATAAACCACTCTTATATCAACACTCCCTGCTCTATCAGTCACTCCCCTCTCAGTCTCTTACACAGCCACCCTTCCAGATCCTTTGTCTGCATTCCCTCTTATACTCACTTTCCTATTCGATGAGTGTATGCTGTGAAACCCCTGTCACCAGCTTGTCATCCTTCCAGCTACTCCCTCCTTATATAATGTGGTTGGGGGAACCATGTATCTCTCCTTTAACCTCTCACCACCTGGCATTAAGCCACTTCCCTCCCTGCTACAACCCTACTCACTGAAGGGGGAATTTTTTTGTCTTGGGAGTAACTTGGCCTCCATACTAGTGCTGGTGTTTTTAAACAAGTACCCAGTATACTCTGTAAAGTAGTTGGCATAGGGAAGGACATCCAACCATATAAACCACACCTAAGCAGATACTGGAGCTCAACGCTGAGCTTCAGTTCATTGGACCCTGTCAAACAGCATGGAAGATGGATGTGGAACGGTGATGATGATGACATACATGCTTGTATGCATACAAACATACATATAAGGTATGTTCAAAAAGTATCCAATTTTATTTTTTCCCTATCAAACCTAATGCTTTGTGGGCAAAATCATTTGGGTGGGAGGTGAAGCCACCCTCCCTGCACATGTGAGAAAATGTTTGCTCCTGGTAGGTGTCTAGAGTACAGATGTGTAGTGTGCACACATTGGATTTTCGTTTTCACACAAGATGACCGAATGCACCAAGCAGTTACCGTAAGCCTATGTCTCATCATCAGTGATAATGGTCTTCATGAGGCCTGGGTCATGGCTTGCACAGTCCAGCATGTCCTGAGCAATTTCTATGCAGATGTGCTTCTACTTCTCTGCCAACACCTTGGGGACAAATTTTGCCATTGCTCTCTGCATGCACAAATCCTCCATTAAAATGGAATGCAATGATCCTGTGCTTATTCCCATTTCATGAGCAATTTCCTGGATTGTTACATGACTGTCTTCCATGACTCTTCACAGAAACATCTCAATCAACTCCTCAATTTGACTTCTGGATGGTCTGCCTGAGTGTGCCTTGATCTCCAGCGAGGTGGTGTCACCTCCTACCCAAAGGACTTTGCCCATGCAACATTAGTTTTGGTAGGATAAAAAATAAAGTTGGATACTTTTTGAATGTACCTCAACATAGGCACGCGCACGCGCAGACACACACACACACACTATCTTTTTTTAAATTTTCATAAATCAAGTTCCCTCACAAGGCTTTGGTTAGACAAGCTACAGTAGAAGGCACTTGTTAAAAGTATCACACAGTGGGACTGAACCTGAAACTTAACAGTTTCTGAATCCATTATGCCATGCAATTCCAAATTCTTGCCAGAGTTAATACTGCTTTTTTGTTGTCTCTTCAGATCCAAAGAAGGTATTTTGACTCATTATTTTCCTAAAATCCTAGTCTGTTGTTATGAACTAATGAGGTAGTATGCACCTGGTCACTCGACCAGTTAGAAACAGTAGGGACCATATTTAATGGCTTATGAGGCACACATTTTACACCCACCACTGAAAAATGTCTCAGAAAATCAACCAGTCTTATAAACACATAGTGGCAATTTGGCAAGAGTTGTTAGAACATTGGTTAAAATACCTCACAGTATTTGTTCTAACTCCCAGTACTCTTGAGTTCAAATCCTACCAAGGTCAATCAGGGTTGATTGATGAAAAAGTAACCAAGTACCAATCCAGGGTAATGGATTGGGAGAACTCCAAAAATATTGAACTGGATATCTTGCACAATTTGCATAAATATCCCTTTATGCAGTGTTTTTGAACCTCGGTCTAGATCTTCCATGGTTTCTTTTCCCTTTGCATAGTTGGGAGTAAAGGAATTGTCTGGGGAGCCTGCCATTGTCCATCTTGTGTACATGTCCATCATAAGAAGCAAACCAGCATAGTGCAGGATCTTTTTATTATTCTGGAACTTGTCAAAGAAAGGGATATTCGCAATTTGTCACAGCTGTCTCATCATATATGCATGCAACTTGTCTACTTGAGTGTTATAGACTGTTGGGGTCTCAGCTCCATACAACAAGGAAGAAAGCACTATAGCCTAGTATACATTGTATTTCACATGTATAGAAACATGCTTATTTTTTCACAGCCTTATGGAAAAAAAAACACTTAAATAATTTTTTTAATCCTTTAATTAGAAAGAAAGGTAGTACCCATGACCATTTACAGGACTTCTGACATTCGTAGAAGGAAGGATGGGAAGGAAGTAGGGAAGAAGGTATTCTCAGAATGGAGACTTGGTTCAAAAGCTCACAAGAGTGTGTACTCTATTAAAGGTATCTGAGATGCCAGGTATTGATGTTAAACTGAGTGGCAGATTAAAATCAACCATCCAAGTAAGCCATAGCAAGAGTTGAACTCTGAATGCAAAGAGCTGGAACAAATACCACAAGGTATTCGGTTTGATATTTTTACATTTTTACCAATACACTGATCTAGATTTGTATGTTTTTATTAACTCAAAAAGGATGAAAGCGAAAGTTGACCTCAATAAGACTTGAACTTGGAGCACAGAGAATCATCATCATCAACATCATCATCCTTTAACGTTCACTTTCCATGCTGGCATGGGTTGGACAGTTTGACCAGAGCTGCCAAGCCAGAGAACTGCACCAAGTTCCAGTCTGACTTGGCTTGGTTTCTATGGCTGGATGCCCTTCCTAATGCCAAAAGAACAAATAATATGAGGCATTCGATCAGAAACACTAATGACTCAGCTAATTTTACACATGCATGTGCGTGCATGCAACTGCACGCACACATGCACACACACTCACAAACATACATACACACACATATACTGTCTGAAAAATAAAGGATGGTCAAGGATGGAACTCTTTTCATCACAAGTCTGCTTGGACAGGATTTTGACATAGGGCTTTGGACATAAGGATTTGGACACATAAAAGGTGCAGCAATATCAGAGGAAGGTTAACAGGGAAAATAGCTTTTGTATGTGGAAGATGCACAAGTATAATAAACACCGAAAATGTATAGAAAATAGACTCCATCAACTGCCAGTGGGGTAAGCTAGAGATAATAGATAGCTTCCGTTATCTAGGTGACCAAGTTAGTAGCGGAGGTGGATGCTCCGAGAGCATAGCTGTGAGAATAAGAATAGGCTGGGCAAAGTTCAGAGAGCTCCTACCTCTGCTGGCAATAAAGGGCTTCTCTCTCAGAGTGAAACGCAAATTGTATGATGCCTATGTGCAAGCAGCTATGCTACACTGCAGTGAAACATGGGCTGTGACAGCCGAGGACATGCGTAGGCTTGAAAGAAATGAAGCCAGTATGCTTCGCTGGATGTGCAACGTCAGTGTGCATGTTCGGCAGAGTGTAAGCATCTTGAGAGAAAAGTTAAGCATAAGAGGCATTAGATGTGATGTGCAAGAGAGACAACTGTGCTGGTATGACGATGTGATGCATATGGGTGAGGACAGCTGTGTAAAGAAGTGCTGAACTCTAACTGTGGAGGGAACTTGTGGCAGAGGTAGACCCAGGAAAACATGGGATGCGGAAGCATGATCTTCAAACTTTGGGCCTCACAGAGACAATGACTAGTAACCGAGACCTTTGGCGATATGCTGTGCTTGAGAAGACCCGTCAAGTCAAGTGAAATCGTAGTTGTGGCTGATGCTAGTGTCATGTAACTGGCATCCGTGCCGGTATCACATAAAAAGCACCTTTTGAGAGTTGGGCCTCACGGAGGCAAAGTGACTGAGCTCCTTTCGAATGTTGGACTTCACGGAGGCAATGACCAACTCCTTTGACATTATGTCATGCATGAGAAGAAAACCCATGAAGCTGAGAAAAATCACAGTCTTGACAGATACTGGTGTCATGCAAATGGCACCTGTGCTGGTGGCATGTAAAAGTACCCATTACACTCTTGGAGTGGTTGTCGTTAGGAAGGGCATCCAGCTGTAGAAACCATGCTAAATCAGACTGGAGTTTGGTGCAGCCTTCTAGCATGCCAGCCTTGGTCAAACCGTTCAACCCATGCTAGCATGGACAACGGAAGTTAAATGATGATGATGATGAAGGCTAATCAATACCAACGACTCTCTAGCTATTAAAGAGAGATTAATACACATCTATATATAGTTACAGCTACTCGACTGGTATAACCATACACACGAGCACCAAAGTAATAAACACCACATAAGGAGATACAGAAGCGTATATTTTTTCATCAGTGTTCACAGACACCATTTATCTCCGACATGGCTTACCCCAAGGGCAACAACTCATGTTCACCTTGTTGGGCTATACAACAAGGAAGATAATCCAATATCAAGAGTGCTGAGACCATTGAAAAAAATTTAAGATTCTGCAAGATCAAGTATCTTTTAATAAAATTTCATTAAAAATTGTACACATCATTTCGAAAATAATACGATATTATTTTTATATCAATAAATTCCCTAAACAATGTTTTTTATCATTTCAGGATTTCTCAAAATTAGGGTGGTAGAGAGTGTTTCTAAATACGTACATCAATTCTACAATTGTTTTGTAAACACACACACACACACGTATATATACACACATATATAAATACATACCTATACAGACATACACATATATATACTTATATATTCAGATACATATATGCACACACACATGCCTACATATATCTATATATGCAAATATTGCAAATATATATATATATATATATATATATATATATATATATATATATATATATATTTATTTATACTCAGGTCTGTATGAGTTAGAGGTTAAACGACCATCTAAGGGATAATAAATATCCAATATACTACTGGATGTATACCTATACCTATGTATTTACATCCAAATGCTTACTGTTGTAGAGCAGTAGTGCAATTGAATAATAGGTATGAGTTGGGTTAAAGCAGAAATTTACCCAGAATTTATAAGGCAAAGAAGAAAATGGAGAAGATCATCAACCAGCAAACATCAGCCTGAAAATATTCATTTGGATCTATTTATTAATTAATTACAATCATATGTGTATGTAAGTAAATAAACAAGTAATTCTATAATTGTATGATATCCTATTACATAGCTGTTAGCTTCTAACTTTTAACCCCTGTGATATGGACCATTCCATTAACCCCACTTCACTGCATCTTACCCTTGCTACATCCCCCAGTAAATTGAAATAAGTGACTTTTTTTTACCATAAGATGTAATCTCATAACCTATGGATATTTTTTACTATTCCCATATATATATATATATATATATATATATATATAAGGAGCAATCCGTTGGTTACGATGATGAGGGTCCCAGCTGATACAGTCAACGGAACAGCCTGCTCGTGAAACTAACGTGCAAGTGACTGAGCACTCCACAGACACGTGTACCCCTAACGTAGTTCTCAGGGAGATTCAGCATGACACAGAGTGTGACAATGCTGACCCCTTGTAATACAGGTACTACTCATTTTTGCCAGCTGAGTGGACTGGAGCAACGTGAAATAAAGTGTCTTGCTCAAGACACTTTATTTTAACGTGTCGCCGGGAATTGAACTCACAACCTTACGATTGTGAGCTGAATGCCCTAACCACTAAGCCACGCACCTTCATGCAAATATATAGGTATATATAATATGAAGTTAAATAAATTACAAGGAAACAGTTATTATGTAATCAACTTCATTTGCTTACAGCTGTTTCGACAATAGGATGAAATGCATTTAAAGCTGTGCATCACCTTATAGCTACTTTAGAGCTTCTAAAATGAAGTACAGTTTTATTCAAGGAAGCCTTTACATACATGGGAAAGATCATCATTATGACTAAGCAAAATCTTAATATATATGAGTGTGCATGCACACACATATACATAAACATATATACCTACACACACACATGCAGATTTAGTAACAATGTATCATGTATGATATATTATATGCATGTGTATATACATCATTTTATGCAAATGCATGTGTATATACATCGTTTTATGCAAAGTAAAAAAAAAAAAGAGACAAATCAAACATTAAATTTCAGGATCACTTAGTAAACAAAAATGTTTTGTTTTTTTTTACAAGGAAAAGGTTGACAGCTACAGTGAAGTTTCAGTTCAGTAATCACCAGCAAACTTCAAGGTAACTGTTAACCTTCTCCTTGTAAAAATCTGTCTGTCTGTCTGTCTCTCTCTCTCTCTCACACACACACACACACACACACACACACACACACACACACACACACACACACACACACACAAACGCTGTGTCATTTGCATTACCTGATGCTTCAGTAAAATAGACATTGATTCTCTCCAGCTGCAAATCATTATCACCATGGTAAGAGCCGGTGGGGTCGATGCCATGTTCATCGGAGATCACTTCCCAAAACTGTAAAAGAGAAAAATAATTAAATGAATTAAATGGATCAGTATAAATGATGATGATAATGGTTTCAAATTTTGGTACAAGGTCAGCAATTTCAGGGGAGAGAGCAAGTTGATTACTTTGACTCCAGAGGTCAACTGGTACTTATTTTATTGGCCCTGAAAGGATGAAAGCTAAAGTCAACCTTGGTGGAATTTGAACTCAGGATGTATAAACAGACAAAATGCTGCTGCAGTTTGTCCAGTGTGCTAATGACATATTGCAAACATTTACCGCAAAGCTAAACAGCAACAGCCAAAATAAATTGAACTGATATAGAGTACACAAGAAATAATAATAAATGAGTATTGGGCCTGACGGAGGTAAAGTGGTTGAATTCCTTTCAACTATTGGGCCTTATGGAGGCAAGGTGGCTGAGTTGTTTTTGAGCGTTGGCCCCATGGAGGCAAAGTGACTGAGCTCCTATTGAGTGTTGGGCCTCACGGAGGCAATGACCAAGACCTTTGGCATTATGCCATGCTTGAGAAGAGGACACATCAAGTTGTCATGTCAGATACTGGTATCATGAAAATAGCACCAGTGCCGGTGGCATGTAAAAGCACCCATTACACTCTCGGAGTGGCTGGCATTAGGAAGGGTATCCAGCCATAGAAAACCATGCCAAATCAGACTGGAGACTGGCACAGCCTTCCAACATGCCAACGCAGTCAAACCGTCCAACCCATGCCAGCAAGGATAATGGACGTTAAATGATGATGATGATGATGATGATGACTCTCTTTGGTACAAAGTTGAAAAACATAATTCAGTCAGTTGAACCCTGAATACATGAATGGAAGCCCTTAGTACATGAATGAGAGTCTTTAATACATATGTTTA
>NC_068985.1:122370051-122371283 GCF_001194135.2 Octopus bimaculoides
ATCTATCTATCTATCTATCTATATATATATATATATATATATATGTTGTATTTTATGCATTTATACATACAGTCACAAACACACACGTGCATACACAGACATACATATAGTTAAAGCACATAACCATTAAACATTCATTAACTCAGTTATTGAAAGTAGGCAAATGCAGTTTAGTAACAAAAATTATGAGTATTCACATGATCAATACCAAAAGGGATAACATTATAGTTGTATATAGATATATGATGATATCTATTAAATATTCATTGAATATTAGTCATTGTGATTGTTACAAGACATCAACTCTTGACTAACATCTTGTTTTAGCAATTCCCAAATGGTGCTCCACAACACAGTGCTGTCCCATGAGATGTAAGTAAGTGCACTGCAAAAATAATAAAATCATATTCTAAAACAAAAAAAATAGTCCATAAAAAATGCACTTGATGTCTTTTACACATCAAGTTGATGTTTTCCTTTTGATAACTACGTTCATGTTTTCTCTTTAATAACTGAGTTTCATTTTCTGACCAAATAAATAATAAATTTCTGTAGTTTCAATCATTTACATTTATTGGATGAGATATATAAATACCAGCTTTAAATACAATTTTTCTTTACTGCATATATTAAATGTGTGCAAATATTTTATTTTGCTCCAATTGCTTGGGAACAAACAAATCTTTCCATTTTCTAATATACATCTGTTGTGATTTTTACAGAATTTAATATTTTGATTGTAAGAAGGTGACAAGCCAGCAGAATCATTAGCATATTGGGCAAAATGCTTAGCTGCATTTTGTCCATTTTATGTTCAGAGTTCAAATTCTGCCAAGGTCGTCGATTTGCCTTTTATCCTTGTATTCTTTAAGAGTTGATAAAACAAGTACCAGTTGAACACTGGGGTTGATGTATTTGACTTACCCCCTCCCCCGAGCTTCCTGATCTTGTGCCAAAATTTGAAACCAATATTTTGATTGCAAGATCTCATCACAAGGTCCATGTTTTTAGGGAAGGAGAAAGAATATGTGTTAGGTAAGTGTTGTTAAATTCAGAGTAGTAAGCTTACAATATGAGGATATGGCTTTTGACGGACAAAAATATGTATGTATATAGTGCCAGATCAGCACTTAGCTCAAACGTAAACAACAGATTGATGTTGGATGCTTATATGCATACTTACATACATACATACATACATACATGTATATGCATATATACATATATACATA
>NC_068985.1:122373017-122376204 GCF_001194135.2 Octopus bimaculoides
GTGTGTGTGTGTGTGTCTCTCTCTCACCAACGTCTAACGGTGAATGGATACGTCTTAGATACATACATGCAGATATAAACTTACCTATACATACGTACAAGCAAACAGAATCACATAAGCACGTATGCACACACATAAACATTCTTTTATTCTTTTATTTGTTTCAGTTATATGGCTGCGGCCATGCTGGAGCACTGCCTTTTAGTCGTACAAATCGACCCCAAGACTTATTGCTTGTAAGCCTAGTACATATCCTATTAGTCTCTGTTGCCGAATCGCTAAATTACGGGGACGTAAAGACACCAACATCGGTTGTCAAGCGATGGTGGAGGACAAATACAGACACACACACACATATATACGAGCTTTTCAGCTTCCGTCTACCAAATCTACTCACAAGGCTTTGGTTGGCCCAAGGCTATAGCACATGACACAAGGTGTCATGCAGTGGGACTGAACCTGGAACCATGTGGTTGGTAAGCAAGCTACTTACCACACAGTCACTCCCGCATATATATATATATATATATATATATATATATATATATATATATATATATGTTATACAGAGAAAAACCAACCATGAACAAATTCAACAATGAAAAATGTCATTCAAATACATCTAGGAAAACCAATATATCTCAAAAGCCCTATTCCAAAAATCAATAAATTACACAATCAATAAATAACAAATAACAGTAAAAGACTACGCATGTTTCATGGCTATAGTCAAAATAAATTTGATTCGATCTAAAAATATAGCCTCTCTTCAGGTCTAAAATAAATCATAAGAATGATAAAAATAAGAATAATAAAATCAATGTACGTATCTTATCTTATAATAAAATATCAAATAAATATAGAATAATATTTGTTTTAACAATACATAATCAAAAAATTTAACAACATTACTTAAAATAAAAACATGACTTATCTTATCGGGGAATTTCTGTTAAGCTAAAATTTCAAACGTAATACGAAGAACTTAGCGTTTATGAGAAAAATATTGTGTGAAAATATGGCGTAAATCTAAAAATGATAGAATAAATAGATAGAATATGTATTTAAACTGTTAAAATGATAAAATGTATTTTAGCTGTGAGAATAAGAAAAAATTAGCTGTAGTATATCATTTACTGGAAAACTATAAAGTCTAAATAATCTAAAACTTAAATATGTATATACGTAAGTTAAGCCAAATTTCCATAATTAATCTATTTATTAATTTATTTATTAATTAAAAAAAAACTTATTTTAATCTTATTCTAAATATGTAATATACCCAATATAATCTCGTGCTAATATACACATTTAACTACTAATTATATCTACAACAATTAGTATCATAAAATAGGGTTTATATATATACACGAATTAGGTAAACTTATTATATAAGTAATTTAACTTTTGTCTACATTTAATTTTACGTTCATCTAGGGAATTAATCAATTTTTTATTATGAGTTAATGATATCTTCTTATATAGGAGAATAAAATGGATATAATAACAATGGGAAACTCGTGGTTCTCACTGATATGCCTTTAATTTAATTAGATAACAAAGAAGGAAGAAGCAGAGATGAAAATAACAGCTAATATTACAATGGATTACACGTTTGGCTACAGTAAGAAGATTCTGGGTACAAATCCTGGCAAGCTCATATTCTTTACATGCATATATATATATATATAAATAAATATATATGTGCATATATACTCTACACGTACACAAGCTACCAACAGCTAACTGCAGCACTTCTCTTCGATCCTGTTTGTGTGATTTCTTCACCACGATAAATAACAGCCAAGAATTTAGCCTGCGAAGAACATCTGTATTCAAGAACCCGGCTTGGCATAGAAGCCCTAACATCACAACTAGTGATCGCTCTGCCCCACACGCCTTAACTTCTTTTATACAGACACTTACCACTGTGTATTCTAAGAACTGGTATCTTAAATCCTTATACGTGTTACTGACTCTAATCTATACTCTGTAACTCTTACATACACATACATGTATTACTCGCACACACACTCTTTTGTTTACATGACGGCCTGTCTTTAATGTGTTTTATTATGTCGCATTCACTCACACACAGACACACAATTTAATGCTACAATAAATGATACTGTTATTCATCTCATACGGTTGTGTTCCTATCGTCTTCCTTACTGGCATTTCTAAGTTATCTATGTTATCGAAGTATAACATATTTATTATTTTATATTTTTGTGTTCGACCGTGTGACGCGTTTATAAAAGGAGCCTGTTTTTCCATTCGTCACCATTTCTCCTTTTGGGTTTGCACGGTCGTTCTTACAACAGTATAGACAGACAACTAGATAGAGAATGAAAGTTGTTGTTAAGATCCAGATCAGTTCTGATTGAGTAGACCGATGATTGAAGACATTCCTGCCTTTTTGTACACTACTGACCACATTATCCACGGTGTCCTTCCTGTTTTGAGACGATAGTGTGTGGCTTGAGAGAATTTGGCTGCTATTTCAAGCATGAAAGCTCCTTTGAATGCGCGCGCGCGTTTGTGTGCAGACGATCGTTACTCCCATGAACACCTATGACTACTACTCAATGAGTGATCTTCTGCACAGCTCCTAGATGTGCTAATGAAGGATATATTGGGAATGTAGCCCTAGATATGCTACGTTTGAAAAAAGATGGGATGGTCACAACTGGAGCGTCTGTGATCAGACATGGCTACACTTAGTAATACTCTAGTCACTATCACAATTGCTGCTACTTCTGTTAACTGATGCAGCAGAGGTGAAGAGCAGAAATACGAGGGAGAGAGGGTGAGAAAAGATAGAGACGGAGAAAGACAGCGACAGGGGCGAGAAAGAAGACGAGAAACAGAGAGGCGAAAAAGTGGAAGAGAGACAAGAAGGGAGGAAAAGAAAGCAATACAAGTGAAAGAGATAGGAAATAATAGAGAGTAAGGAAGAGAGAAAAAACAGATACATTAAGGAAGAGAAAGATAGAAAAAGGGAAAGAAAAAGGGAGGGAGGAAAAAAAGCAATAGAGACGAAACGGTAAGGCGAATAGAGAGAAGGGAGGAAGAGAATATGACAGAGAAAAAGGAGAGAAGAGAAAGAGACGAGGACAGTGAGAAGGGAAGGAAGATATAGAAATAGATAGATAGATAGATAGATAGATAGATAGATAGATAGATA
>NC_068985.1:122376819-122379075 GCF_001194135.2 Octopus bimaculoides
TTAATCGGAGTGAAAGAACCAAAAAGTACCGAGAATATATATAACTTTATTGTTTAATATGTCCTTCATTCTTAAGACAATATAAGGCGAATTTAGCTATTATTTCTAACATGTCAACCACCTTAAGGATCCTTCGTTGATGATGGAAGGTGTTTATGTACTATCAAAAGGGTACTTTTTTTTTTTATCTCACCCCCATTAAAAAAATTACCATTAAAAAATTAGGTTACCTTCCCACTAAAAAATTGAGTTTGTAGCGACAAGAGATTGATTAAAAGTGTTAGATGCTTTTGATTCAATACTTCAACACATTGTTGACGTTTGGCCTCCTCAATAGACATGGTGTAGGGAAGGATTCCCGTTGACAGATACTTCGCTGTGGGCTGGCTAGGAAGTTGGTCAGCAGAAAAGAAAAGGACTTCCGGAAGGAGAACGAAGACAGAAGAATGTCGGCAGTGAGCGTGGAACGAATCTGAGTGAATTATACAAAAATAACTGACGACTTAAGCCCTATTGCATCTAAAGAAATAAACCTTTGGTAAATATATTCTCGTCTCTACTATAACTGGTGACCCCGACGATAGAACAACAGCTCCCTCTACCAAAATAAACATGGCTAGCAACAAAACACCACTGAGGCTATCACAGTTCTGGTCTAAGAGGGCTGAGCTGTGGTTCGCGCAGGCAGAAGCTCAATTCGATATAAATAAGATAACGGCCAACCAAACAAAGTACTCGCACGTTGTGGCGTCACTAGAGGAAGACACGACAACGAGGGTCCTGGACATTTTAACCCATCTCCCACCAACAGAAAAATACGCCATATTGAAAAGATAGGCTAGGGAAAGAGAAGCGGCAGCCAGGATACTGGAGGAGGAATTAGGCGATTGCAAGCCTTCATAACTGATGGACAAGATGTTGGCATTAGTCCTCCCCACCCCGGTGAGTCACCTTCTTTTTGTCTAAAGAAATATTCATCCGCAAGTTGCCACCCCAGGTCCAGGCCTTCATAACTCAGACCGAAATCAAGGACCTGCAGCAATTAGCAAAAGCAGCCGACAGGCATTTTTTTAATCCAGTGGCGTCCTGGTCAGCGCCATAGGGTCGGCTCCGAGACGGGGTAGGGTTAAGCATGATGACCTGTGCTTCTACCATGCAAAGTCTGGAAAAAAGGCGACAAAATGTAAACAATATGTAGCTTCAAGACCCCTTCACCAGTGACCCAGGGAAACTCCAGAGCCGACCGCCATTGAACACTCTGGTGGCCAGCAGACATGACCAAATGCGCCTTTATGTCCGCGATCGCAGCTCCGGACGCAGGTTCCTCATCGACACAGCTATATTTTTTAATACATTCCAAGTTTCATACTTTCATATTCGGAAAAATATTTTTGACCAAAAATTTCAATTTATTTATTTATTTATTTATTTCTACATTTTTACCACTCAATTCCGTAACCTTTTCCTTTCCTCTAAGGTGTGGGACTTCTAATTTGTAATGCCAACAATTCTGTCTATTTCGCAAATTTTGAACTCAGTTCACAGACCCCTAGTTTTTCTTTGCATAACCCGCAAGGGTCCACTGATCCCAGGTTGAGAACTCTTATCCTTGTCTGCACTGATCTATAATAAAAAAATAGTCCAACCATGACTCTCGTGTCTTCTTTGCCGCTTTTCCCCCAGGCATAATATCAAGTGACTGTTTTATAAAAATACAGCAGTATGTGGTTTGAAGGAGATTTGACTACTATTTATAGCAGAGTAACCGCCTCAATAAGCGAGTGGAATCGGATAAGAACGATGGTTATATCTTTCTCTAAGTAGTAGTGCGATGGAATTGGAATTGCTTCAAACCGAATATGTCTGGAACATCAATCAATGTAGAGTCGGCAAGTCGAAAAGCTGAGATTTTGGCAAGCCACAGTAAACTATCTAACAGCTATTTCAGCAAGAGTTCAATGTTGATTTTTTATGTAATATAACGAACAGCAAACTTTGGGTTCTTTTATAAATGCGCGTGCGTTCATACATACATACATACATACATAGATACATCCATCCATCCATCCATCCATCCATACATACATACATACATACACATTCACGGCTGTGTGTGCGTATACCTGTGTGTTTGGCAAGCGTTTTTGTAATTATTATTCACTTCGTTTTTATTCAGTTGATTCTTTAGCATGGGATTCTCCCCCTCCCTCTCTCTCTCTCTCTCTCTCTCTATATATATATATATATATATATATA
>NC_068985.1:122379293-122383439 GCF_001194135.2 Octopus bimaculoides
CATGTGCCACCCGCACAAGGACCAGTCCAGGGGCACTGGCAACGATCTTACTTGGCTTGCCGGGTCTTCTCACGCACAGCCCATTTCCAAAGGTCTCGGTCCGTAGTCATATATATATATATATATATATATATATATAATACAGACAAACACATTCAGTCAGTTGTGCTCCCCACTCGTTCATTTAGCATGTATATTTATTCCGCATTTACATGAATTCAACTTAATTCTCAGTTAGAATCAGGCTGTCACAATATGTGGTAAGTTTGCACCTTTAAACTACAGTTCATCCTTCGGGCATCCGCACAATTTCTAACTGGTACCCAATTCTAACTGGTAAAACTTGAAACAACTCGAAACTAAAGAGAAAATCCTTTGCACGGGATGCTAATGTAGTGGGCTCGTGATTGTGAAGCAAATTTTTCACCATTCTTAAGCAAACATGTATGTATATTAGAGAAGATCCACATTTTTGTCCAGCTGATGTAATAGTTTCCTGAACCTTTTCCACTTTGCTTTTACTTTGGCTACTAAGCTTTTACGTCAGTGGAAGAAGACAACAGCTATTTCTGGGGATCCATCTGAGCATTTGAATGAATTTATTTCATTGGTGCTCCTGCTAGTTACACTTGTGTATCTGGTAAACGCAAGTTTTTCGTCTATGTCAGTCTATAAATGTGCCTCTTATGCACTCACAACTGACATTTGATGCACAATATCGAGTCCTTACTTATCCTTTTCGGTATACAGAACTTGACCAACTTTATGAGGGCAGTAGAGTCCTGGCATCTTTCCCGCCAACTGAAAACATTAGTGAAGTGTTCTTGCCAGGTAAGTGACTTGATCTGAGACTGAGTTGAAAAAGATTGCAGTGTGGAAGATACATGATAGCCTTTCAAAAACACACAGGCTGTTAACTTCACTTAAATATTTATTGTTAAACAGTGTCAACATTTTCGTTGCGTTAATTGCGGCTTGGTCACTGACAAGATTACACTGCATTTGTCATTGCTAAGTTTACTTTGAAACATTTCGATTCTAGATTTTGTTTCCAGCTTTTCTAATCCTTCGACAAATTCACCTGAGCCAAATTAGGAGCATACAGAAATCAAGAATTACTACGAATAGCCATCTTAAACTATTCTGTTTTAATTAAGAAAGGGGTTAGAACTCAGCCTTGATGAATGTCTACCTGTTAAATAAACAGTATATGTTCCAATTTCTACAAATGATGGAAGCAATGGAATTTGAGTTTTGAGTTGATTCTATACTCAAAATTTGCCATATCTTTCTTCTTCTTCTTCTTCTTCTTCTTCTCCCTCCCTCCCCCTCCCCCCTCCTTCCTTCCTTGCTTCCTTCCTTCCTTTCTTTCTAATTGCCATCTAAAATGCCTCAGCTCTCATAATGTTTCTTTTGCTATGTAGAGAACGCAGGCGAGAGCTGGTGGCAACATTACTCTTGATGAGATCACACAAAGGTAGGGAATACAATGATGATAGCTATCTCTGAAATGAAAAGTGTAACGTTATAAGAAGCTCGTCATGCGAGCCATCTCAAGTATATTATCGATGCGGACTCTATAGCTAAGGTCTTTGTGGATAATTGTTTCGAAGTTTTTGATATTGTTACATGCCATAAGAGATTCTCCTAAGGAAAGAGAATATGATCGTTTAAGCACTCTCCCTCTCCCTTTCTCTCTCTCTTTTTCGTTTTTGTCTTATCTATTGAATGCAGACGTCTTTTGAGTGCAGAGAAGGTTGAAGTTTTATCCGGTCACCTATTCCGCCCACAACCTGCTAAAGCTTAAGAGTTGTCTGCAAATATTTTAATTTTGGTGTAACTGACGGTATCTGTGGTGCAGTTGTATGTAAATTATAAAAAGAAGTGAATCCAACACAGTACCTTATGAACACCACTAGTGGCTTTTAAGAGACTTGAGAGCGGACCCTGTCGATCACATGTTGGGTTTTGCATGCCAGGTAACACTTCATGCAGTGCAGTAGTGTTCTCCTGACTCCAATGTTAGACAGTTTTTTTTTTCAAAAGAATGTTGTCCAAAGTATATTAACAACCGTATTTGAACTTTCAACTAGAACATTTAAAATATTAAAGGCGCTGTGTTAAGCAGTCTCTGACATCGAAAGTCATGTTGATTCAAATGTAAGCGATTGTTGCTTTTCAGGTCATTTATTCTTGAACTCAACACTCTCTTATATATGTAAATGATATGAGAGGTGAGTGAGACTGAACAGTAGTTTACAGCATGTGATTTATTTCCATCTTTGAAGACTTGGATGACAGACGGTGATAGAAAATGTTCGGTCATTTAGCATGCGTTCAGCGATTTTTTCCCCGGGATTAGAGGGAGGAAGTGCAAACTAAGTATCAAGTATGATATGTCGGAGTTTGCTGCCATTCTTGAGATAGATAGATAGATAGATAGAGAGAGAGAGAGAGAGAGAGAGAGAGAGAGAGAGACAGAGAGAGAGAATTTATTTCTTCGTTCGAAGATAAGGATTCACTCCGCTACTACGAATCTCCAAGTCATCTGAACAGACGCATAAACCGAGAGACTCACATTGGTGTCGGAGTGAATCATCAGCTTTGAGCCAATATAAAATAGCAGATATTGATCGATTAAATTAACGCAAAGCCACATATTCTTTGAATTCCTCATGGTAGGATAAGTAAACATTTGTATCACTACTTATTACAGTTGCATCTGTCATTCATTATTACAATTGCATATGTAACCCATTGGCTAGCTTGTTACCAAGACGACGATATTTTATCTTTCTCACCACACTCTTTGACGAAAGTCTAAGGTCCGAAGCGTCAGATTAATTGCATCCAATGGCCTATCATATTTATTCTATAAATTATCTCATGTAATGGAATGAAGCAACGTTTTTTACTTGGTTACACGTTCAATTGGATTTCAAATTGTTCCTCTACCAAATTTGCCCCTGACCAAGTTATCCTTAGAAGTTTCAAATCTTAAGCCCGTTTGTGTTGAAATCTTTTTATCTCTTTAATGGTACCTGAAACACTGAACTTCTCACGGGAAAACCGTAACAGTATTAACAGCACCCAGAAAAAGGCCACTTGTCTGATTGGCATAATCACTCTAATAGATATGTTCCAGCCTCTAACTCATATACGTGCTGTCTCCTTCCCCTTCTACCTTTACTAGCATGACGATAACTTCCACTCAGATAATCTCGACTCACTCGTCTTTCCTCATTACTTTAGGCCCCAGATGAACAACTTCACCTAGTTTTGCCTTCTCAGAACATGTCGGTCCACTGAAATCCCTCCCTGCTGATGACTTTCATTCACGCATCAACTTGCAGCAGTTTAAACAGAAAGTTAATGGCAATGATATTAGCTCATTGATCTCGAACGGCTTGGCACTACTCTTTCATCCTGAACTAACAAATGAAATGAGAATAAGCTCAAAAACCATAAAGTTTTGTAGATTACACTCACATAGGAGGAAGGGGCAGTGCCCAAGCTATCGCAGGCTCCCCTGGACCGTTAATATTGACGTTATTATTGTTCCTCTTGAATCTTTAAGTCAACATCTGCAGGAAAGGTATACGTTAAGAGCAAATTCCAGGAGGCAGACGCTCTAGTAATGAAGGACTAGGTGTAGGAATTAATGAGGAGCCTGCGGAGTGACAAGGGTGACGAAAGGAGGAGAAAATGGGTTGGATGTGTCGGAATAAAGGTGGAAGGAACCCAGTCAGTTATGAGAATCAGAGGTCATGATAGTAATTGATAGTAATGACATAAAAGACAGAAAGAGACGAGTCGGCACACCTGTAGACCGGAGTCTAGAACGTGTCTAAGTGAAGAACAAATAGAATATATAGAAATTAAATTCCTGTTTGGTTCACTAGACTGTTGATTAACAGCCCAGTCAAGATGGTATTTTCTTCATCTCCTACTCTTGTATTTGCACACATTTACAAAATGATTTTCTGAAATGAACTTCCATTATGCAGCTGAGGAGTACATTTTCATTGCACATGTTACATGATGTTCTCACTACATAAATAAATGAAGTTTGTACGAAACGTACGTACTGCTATAACGTAATACATTTTTGTTGCTTTTCTTCAAATATATATATATATATATATA
>NC_068985.1:122383901-122385439 GCF_001194135.2 Octopus bimaculoides
TACACATCTCTCTCTCTCTCTCTCTCTCTCTCTCTTTCTCTCTCTCACACACACACACACACCTAGACAGCGCAAATCTATGAGATATGTATGGGAGAGAAGAGAAATGTCAAGCTATTCTAACCAATAGTAGAACTCATAGTTGAGTCATAGCAGTAGCAGCAGAAGGATTTAGCAGCAGTTTTCCAAATAATAAATGTTAATAAGATCTCTCCCTCTCTCTCTCTTTTTCTCTCTCTGTCCCCTCTTCTTTTGAACGCTGTGACGTCATGATACAGCGTTGAATTTACCGGAGAAATGGTAAGAATTTCCAGAAGGGATAATGAATAGGGAGAAAAAGGCCTTAAAATACGATGAATGATGCAAAGATTGGAGAATTTTAAACGCAAATTACATCTGAAACAATAAAACAGTATATAGTAACGTCATTTTACTTTCGCCGGAAATAAATAAAATGGACAAAAATAATATAATTAAAAAACTAAACCACTATGCAATTTCAACATATGCTAATTACACAGACATATATAAAAAGACTTGGATATTTAATTATTTTACTCTACTACTACTACTACTACTCATGCATTCGAAAATAAATATATATACACACACGAGTGCTCGCACATGCATATATATATATATGCATTCATACATACGCACATACATATATATGCATACATATAAATACTCATACACTCACATACATATATGCATGCATGTGCATATATGTGTCTAAGCATACACACATATATTCATGTTTACACGCATTCGCAGTACGTACTCATATACACATCTGTGTACGTATCTGCTAAGCATGTTTCCATCTTGTATTAAAATGAGCAGCAATAGTTATTCATAGAAATAAATGCATGGCAATTATAAGGAAAATATTTCTTTTGGAACAAAGCGACTTACAGAGAGTTCAACATATGTTGCAAGAAATCAAGTTTATAGTAATGATACAATGATATATCAGGCCAGCTAAAGTGCAAAGGAACAAAAATAAAATCTAGTCAAAACGATTTCTAGCAGTCATGCGTTTAAAGAAATCTATGGACATACACCGTCTTCATCTGTGATACCTGCTACGACCGTGCCAAGGAAAGGTGTAAAGCATGTTATGCATTTATTTCAAAATATGGTTGAATTTATTTGCACATACGTCTTCGTTTTAAGCTGTATTAGATATCATATAATTACAACTAAACCTGATTTTTTTCTACTTTCATTGAGCGCTCTGCTAATCGCTTTGCAGGAAAATTACTTTCGTTATAATTACAAAGCATGTATAAATGTAGTTACTAAAACACACACACACACACACACACACTCACACATTGTAACTAACTAGTGGGTACCTGTGGAAAATTTACGGATGAAAAATATTCAATTTTATAGTTAATTAGCTGCAGCATATCGAAGATAATAATTGATTAAAATGGCATGTTACTCTTTATCAGTTAACAGAAAATTAAAATGTACATAATTATACAACACCCTCTTTCTCTCCTTGTATATATATATATATATATATATAT
>NC_068985.1:122385635-122392396 GCF_001194135.2 Octopus bimaculoides
GCATAACTACAGAGTTCTACCCCCCAGACTTTGGAAGGTCATAACTTTCAGAAAAATGAATATTTTTTAATGAAATTTTCTATGCATATTGTATTTATTATGTAGATTCCGAATATATATAGTTGTAAACTTGTGTACATTATTCTTCAGTATTCAGCCAACTAAACGACCTGTCAGCGTTTCACCATAATATAGACATACTATAAACGATCGGTTACTAAACTACTTGTCAATGTAACCAGAAAATCAGATGAAGTGCAAGTTCTATAGCAGCTTGATTGCTTTTGGTGTTCTACTTAATATTAAAGGAAGAGGGATGATAAGGGAAGTAACTCTTTTATAGTTAACCATTTCAATATTCGGTTAGTCAGGAGAGGTGAGGAGGAAAGTAAAACTAAGAACGCGTTTTGTGCTGAACATTTTGTGAGTTTTTGTTGCCCAATATTGTATAACTTTAGGCATTAAATACGTAAAAGAAACTGAACTTTGGATGGAGTTTACAATGTTAGATGACCAATATATACATAAGAAATGTATATAAATAAGAGAATATAAATAAGAACAATTTGATATAGAGAATTAGTGTGTGGAAGGTTGTATAAGCTTAAAAATTTACTGCTAATATGAGTGAAAGATGAGTAAAAAAGGCAAGGAAATCCTTATACTGAACCAGGGATGGCGGCTAAAGTAAGGTGCTAGTTGATAACATATATATGCGCGCGAACACATACACATACACGTAATGTATGTTGTCCGTGCATGTATGAGTGTGTATGTGCGTGTATATATATATATATATATATGTGCATATATACATACATACATATATATACATACCTACATATATATGTATATATACATGCATATATGGGTACAGGACGTCAAAAAACGTGAACAAAATGAAAAACGAGAACATTAAAAAACAAAAACATGGAAAACGAACTTTTTTCGAACAACGAAGGAAACAACGAAGAAACGAGACAGGCAACATAAAGAACAATCACTTCATCAGACACATACATACATACATACGTGCACATACACATACATATGTATATGTGGTTTGCACATATATACATATACACGTAAATGTAAGTATATATATCTTCTTTTTTTTTTGTTTCAGTCATTGGACTGCAGCCATATTAAGGCACAGCCCTAGTACCTTTAAGGGTTTAGTCGAACAAATTGACACCAGTAACTTTGGTAATTTTTCAGATTAACACCCGCAAGATTTTCACTAGTGTGTTAGGGTTACGGTTTTAGGGTCAGTGTTAGGGCTTTAGGGTTAGGGTTAGGGTTAGCGTTAGGATTAGGGTTAGGCTTAGGGTTTTAGAGTTAGGGTTAGGTAACCGTGCGGGTGTTAATCTGAAATATTACCGTAATTTTTTTTAAAGTTTGGTATTTATTCTACCGCCTTCTTTTTGTCGAAATAGTAAGTTACGGGGATGCAAACAAACCAACATCAATTGTCAAGCGATGGTGAGAGACAAACCCAAACACACACGTATCAAAGTATGTGTGTGTATATATATATATATATATATATATATATATATATGATACTTTAATTTTATGGGTCTGTCTCTACATGTGCATGTGTGTGTGTGTGTGTGTGCATGGGCGACATGCAAGTGCGCGCATGCGCGGTGTCTGCGTTTGTGTTCTTTAAACAGCCGTAGCTAGCTAACATAATATTTTAATAGCTCTGTTAATTGGAAGCAAATTAAAGGACAATAGAAGACAAAATCCCATGTAATCAAACAGCAAAGCAGTTGTCCAATTAATGAACATCATGCATTATGTATCCGGATCCGTATTGACTTGCACTAACCAGAACAACCATTCCCTCTATAACCGTTGCCATCATCATCATCTACTACTACTACTACTACTACTACTACTACTACTACTACTACCGGCATCATTTCTACCCGGGGAACCGGATTTGCTAGAAATAACAGCTAAATCTCACAAATTTCACCCAACCGACTTAAAAACAGGTACGTTTGGTAATAGGATCCTAAGTTTCTCACACATGGTCTGGCCTTTTGTATGCTCGATCAGGGCTGGCTTTGAGTTAAAAAAACAAAACACCCACTATTCTAGCATCACTATCACTACACCGCCACCACCTCCAGGGACCACAAAAGACCGAGTAGTATCACCACCTTCACTACCGCCAACACCTGCACTACTGCACTGCCACCACTATCATCAATTACCCTCCTCCATACCACAATCAATCGATCTCTGCCATCAATCACCCTCCATCACCATGATATCGACAACCCACGACCACCACCGCCGCCGCTGCCCCCACCCCCCACAAAGCATTAAATGTAAAAGGTGAAAAACTCTCCATCACCGCTTGTCTCATACATAATATATGTGAAACGTCATGCGTATAGCATCTCAGGTGACTCAATGAAGTTCCGGTTAGACAACAAGAATCAATTAACTGCTCATCAGAGACAAGTATGCATACATTATATTATCGTAGAAATCGAGACAATGACTTGCTAGAAATAGCCAACAAATCACTCTCAAATCACACGCGGCCATCCTCAATAATGAAAGGTTTATTAGACTACGCAGTCCCTGATTTATAAAAATGACAAGACGGTCGATGCTTAAAGGTCTTTGAACGTTGTCCTGCTTTAGCAGAGCTGACCTGGGGTTAATCAACAACTAGATACTTTTTTATATTTCTGAATTTCTTTAGGTAGTCCTTAAAGTTTTTGGTACTAAACGTTAACAAGAATATATAACGAGTGGATTAATAGCAGATCTGTATGGTCGCTAGATCTGTTAAAAATAGCAGCCAAATTCCTCTCAAATCCACTCCTACCATCTTAGAAAAAAAGGATACTAAAAAATATGATCTTAAATGAAAACAAGAAAAAACAGCAGCGGTAGCATGCTCACAATCACTTTAGAGTGTATGGAAAGTGTTGCGACGATAAATTCTCAGTGAACTGAACAATGGAGATTGAGGTTCCGTTCCACTCATAGTTGAAAAAAAAAAAATATTGCCATTAAATTGATGAATACTATTGGTGGAAATAACTGTATGCACGCGCGTCTGGCTTTCAGCAATCCACTTGTTGCTCCGACGTAGTTTTTGTCGGTTCACCCATCCCTTTTGCAGCACTATAACTGCCTTATACATTAAAAAAAAAATACTCTCTACTTAACATGTATCTATTTTCAACTATGGACTGTCGGTGTATACACACACACACACACACACTATGGCTTGTTTTTGGTATCATGCGCAACTATAGTCAACTTGTTGCTTCTGTTGATGAGTTTGTGGCACCTATAGACGGTTATTAAGTGTCCGGTAATCAATGTTGAGATTTTTTTTGCCACATGTCACTACGCTGAAGTGCAACTTAGACAATCGATCTCCGCCATCAATCACCCTTTCTTTTTCTGGTCTTGTGCGGATTCGGGCATGAACACTAATTTTTTTTTGAACCCGAATATTTTTAGGGATTCATTGCGGAATGGGGTTATTTGGTAGAATTTGGTTGTGTCGGATGATATTATGGAGATTCTCCGACAGATGTTCTTGGCTATATTCTTTATTAATACAACTTAACAAAACTGGATGTGAACTATGTAATAGACATCTAGAGACAGTAAGACTACTGAACTGGTCAATAGGAAGCGGGTCAAAAATTTTCAGAGAAACAACTTTTGGATAATTGTGTGTGGAAAACAATATAGAGTTAAATAAGAGAGAAGCATACTGATAAAGATAGAACGTATAGACAATAAAGAAGAAATATAACTTTAGATACCAGCCAATGAAAACAGTAGCCATAGGCAAAATAACATGCACCAGGCAGTTCTCGCTTGAAGATCGTAAGAGCATGAAACTTGAGTTATTAAGAAAAGAAATCTATTTATCTGTCTGTCCGCCAATATATATATATATATATATAAATTCCACTCATTATACCTCTAAATTATTTTGATCATTGTCATCACTTTTTTAAAGGAGTTAATAGAATAAAAGAATTTCCTTGACAAGGAAATATATATATGCCATTATGCATGTATTCAATATTTCACTTGACACAAGACGTCCACCTCATCCCATTTGACTAGTTACATACTGGGATATTCAATTTTTCTGAAAGTGTACAATGACCTAACAACTACTCTATGCTGTGACTAATGCGTATGTTAATTAAGAATCAGAAATTGACCCGAAGTAAACCATATTAAGATAATATAGAATATTTACCACAAGTTAGCTCACTGGATAACTAAATGATTTGATGACTACCCATTTCGTCAGCCGTTATTGAAATAAAGTAAGTTGTTCGTTTCAATATACAATATATAGACAGCCACGGCTGACATCAATGCTGATTGTTACAGGAATTGATAGTAAACGGGCAAATTGAAAAGGTGGTCGCAGCCTTTGCCCCCCCCCCCACACACACACATCATGGCTGTCTCCACTTTGTCTTTTTGTTCGTTCCTTATCGACTTACCAACTAATCGTGATGTAAACTATGATAATACATTGTGCGGTGAAACAATGCATTGTCAGGTGAGGAAAATCCTGCTATTGCTACCATGTGAGGCAGTACTACTTGTTTAATGGTCGAGTGATCGGCGACTAAACCGGCTCCCCTACCTGACTTGCCAGGTGAGGAGGGTGTTGTGGAAACTTTGCAGGACTAAAAACAAGACCTGTCAAGGGACGGATGAGCTCAATGTGAACCGTGCAGCTGGTCGAAGACCGCAGTCACGAAAATTCCAATGAAAGACATTCTGTGCTCTCGAGTTGGAGTCGATGTTCACAAGTAATGTGGCGCAGAATGGAAGAAAAAAGATATTTGTATATGTATGTCTGCATTTATATTCACACACATATATTTATATATGTACATATATATGCACACATATATATATATATATATATATATCATCATCATCATCATCATTAATGGGGTGGAAAGGAAGAATCGGTAGAACATCGGACAAGAATGCAATTTGGAGTTTGTTTGCATATCGTTAGGTTCATTATACTGCAAGGGTTCAACTTTTGTTTTATGTCTCCGATATTGATATAAAATACAATACTGCAATGTACTTATACACGGATGTGTAACCGTCATTATTATTTTCAGTATATCATATATTAACACTGGATTTGACACAATGGACACAACATAGACACGGATATTAATTAGCTGCGTCTTTCGATTCTTGTGACAACAGATAATTGTTTTCGATGAGAAGCAGTTTTTATTCATTTTAATTTTTCACCGGAGAAAAATGGAAGAATGTGTGAGTCGTGTTAACTATTTTTAACAAATGATACGTCATTCATACATTATATATATTACATACATACATTATAGAAGATATTCAAACATGCATGCATATATTATGTATATACATGCATACATATAGACAGACAGACAGATAGATTGACAATTAAATTTAAATAGATACATAGCTATAGATAAGCAAATAGATAAGTAGACAGACAGACAGAAAGACAGACATATAGATCGATCTATCGATCGATCGATCGATAGATAGATAGATAGATAGATAGATAGGAGTAGGACAGCAGGCCACAGTCAATATCAAAGGTAGACACTTGGTATGTTGCAAGATAGATTCCTTTATTCAACAACCCTCAATTTTCATTTAACTGTGAACAATACATATTTGAAGGCTACCCTTGACAGGTCGATACCTAAATCTAGAGTGGAAAAATTTTAAGCTGTACACATTTGCCTACGTTAAACCCAAAGCTATAAATGAAATTTATAGTACTTGCATTTCGTATAAATAGAAATAAATTATCTACAAGATACGCATTCATATAATGGCGATCACAATAGAAAACTATGGAATGCCAAAGATGCTATTACTTTGGTTTCACTTTCACTTTTAGCATTACTGCTTCTTAATAAAAGTGATGGTGATGTCTTAAACTCAAAGATTGCCACATATCTAATATTGTGAGTCTAAAATACCTAATTGGAATTCATTAAATATGTTAATTTAACTAGTAGAGTTTCGGAATAGCTTTCACTGTCTCAAAGAGAACAGAAAAGAGCACGGAATTAGATAGCAAAGATGTAAAAAATTGAATATTTGGGGAAAAAAATCTTTCACCATCGTTAATTTGCGTTGCATGAAACACAAAGCGAAAGAAACAACCACCTAATTGTTTGCCTTTTCCCTTCTCCATGGAGTAGTGACAGCTATTCCAAAAGTCTGCCATTTAACTATAGTTTTCTCATGTGGATGGTGTCTCTGAGAAATTGGCTTTCCCCTCCCCCCACAATTTATTTTAAAGATGTCTTAAGTTTCGATTTTCGAGCGTTTGGAATTGAAATTCTGCCTGAATTCACTTTACCTATAATTCCTTTTGCTATGGCGGTAATAATGGTGTAGTGAGTGGTGTAGTGCCGATAACGTTAGCTATCTGGTATGTACCTTTATCGATTTTGCAATCATCTACACCAGAGCTCTCCCTCCTTCCCCCTCCTCAAATTTCTGATCTTGTGGAAATGTTAAGAAATTGGTACATAAATTTATATAAAAAAACAAATTTAGAGGTAAAAAAAAAAAAATTAAGTGTGCAAATTTTTATAAATTTCACACATATTACAAACGACTGATTGACTATATATGGACAATAAATGTTGTCCCTACTCTTCTCGCTAATTATTCATGTATGCATTTAAACACACCCACCGACACGCACACACACACAC
>NC_068985.1:122393221-122394095 GCF_001194135.2 Octopus bimaculoides
ATATATATATATATATATATATATATAATTCTTAAACAAAAATGTTGTTGACAGTGGCTTCGAAGTTTCGGCCAGCTCGTCGATAGCTTAGCTGTATATATGCATATATATGCACGCACACATGTATATTACACGTTCGCCACACACACGATATTCTGATGTAAACGAAGACTAGATATTTTTTATTTACTTATTATTATTATTATTATTATTATTATTATTAATTATTCCTTAGTTTCCGTTTAAGGAGGCACTGAGAGAATGAACAGTATACATATTATGTGTGCGTGTGTGTATGTATATATATATATAAGCAAATAGAGATTTCCACGAATTATTGACACATCACCGCGCTCATGTAATAATGACATTTATTCAGAAATTCAACATTATTGATAGTAAAACGAAACTTCGCGCATTTATTTCACATCCTATGCATTAATGTTTATTGATCTACCTGTGTAATCTACATACATTTTCATCATTTTTTTTTTATGTGACCAACACTGGAAGCTAGATTTTTAGAAGCACCAGAAAACCGAAATTATATAGAACTACTGTGATGGGAGCGACAGACAGCATAAAAAGATTCAGTAGCGTAACTAAGCCCGTCTTAACAGTAGTCCTGCAAATGCTTTTCTCTGTTCTTTTCCAACACTCAGTTGCGTGAGTAGATTCGTTCTCATGTTAATGGTGTTAAGTAGACATTGTCTTAGATACCAGTTATATACTAGGATCAAATTCAGCCGATAATACCATTCCTGCCTAATTTTGCAGCTTTGTGCCTATGTAAGAAATCGCACGGAAACGCGCGCACACATGCATACACACACATACGCTAATTCATATATATATATATATATATATATATATA
>NC_068985.1:122395419-122396956 GCF_001194135.2 Octopus bimaculoides
CTCTCTCTCTCTCTCTCTCTCTCTCTCTCTCTCTCTCTCCCTCTATCTATCTATCTTTGTTTCTTTTTCTTTCTTTCTTTTCCATTACTTCTCCCGGTTCTTTTCTCCCTTACTTTTTCATTCACTCGCAATTTTTGTCAAACAACTTACTTTCCCAACCTTCGTCTCACAAAGCCCTTGTTTTCATCCCCTCCCTATACACTCAGTCTCTTTCTATAGATTCACGTCTGTTTTCATTCCTTGGTTCTTCATTTCTAATCTCCCCGCCACTGTCATTTCTTCATTCTTTCTCTTCTTACTTTATGCTTGCCTATCCTCTCCCCCTCCTCATTATTACCCTTCCTTCACTCATTTTTTTACGCTTCTTTCTTCTACTTTCACTTTCGATTTTTATCATTCATGTATTTTTATCTATCTTCTCTCTCTCTCTCTCTCTCTCTCTCTCTCTCTCTCTCTCTCTCTCTCTCTCTCTCTTTCTACCTCTTTTCCTTCAATTACTCATTCTTCGTTGGTCTTATATCTTTCTCTTTCTCTCAACACTTTTCTCATCTCCATCCTTTCTTCCTGTCTCATTCAGCGCCAGCTCTTTCTTCCTTCTTCTGAGACTTTCTATCATTTTCTCTCGTTCTCCTGTTTCCTCACTGTTCTCTTCATATCACATTTTTTGTTCATCACTTTTACTATTTTACCTTTCTCTTACCTTGTTTCCTTCCTCTCTGTCTGTCTGTCTGTCTCTCTCTCTCTCTTTCTCTATCTATCTATCTATCTATCTATCTATCTATCTATCTATCTATCTATCTATCTATCTATCTCTATCTATCTATCTATCTATCTATCTATCTATCTATCTATCTATCTATCTATCTATCTATCTATCTCTCTCTCTATCTATCTATCTATCTATCTATCTAATAGTCTATTTCACACATATTCTCTCCTTCTCTCTTCCTGTTACTATAGCCTGCTCTCCTTCACCCTCCCCTTCTCGTCCACTCCCCTTCTCTGACTGTTCCATTTGTCTGTTCCCAACCAACCGTTCTAGGTAGAATGCAGCTAGAAATATCGATTTGTAAGTCTTGTTTCCAAGGCAACCACCATTCATCGGCGTGCAGAATCTTCGTTTTACAATAATTTCGGGAAAAAAAGCTAGACAAACACGAAATTCTAATTTGTTACTTTCGTCTTAAAACCCACATTTTTACGACGACCGGGGCATTTCTTGGAACCCTAAAATATCATTCTGGCTTTATTTACGGTTTTTACTAATTTTTCTTTGTGGAAACCAAATATATTTATATCCTCCTCTTCCTCCCTCCGATCGTCATCATCATCATCATCATCATCACCATCGTCGTCGCCGTCATTGTCGTCATCACCACCACCACCACCACCACCACCATCATCATCATCATCATCATCATTGGCATCACCATCGCCGCTGCCGTTGGTTTCGTCGTCTTCGTCATCGTCGATGTCTTCGTCTGGACGTCTTCGCTGTCGTCGTCATCGTCGCCTTCGTCGTCATCATCATGATCAT
>NC_068985.1:122397022-122399126 GCF_001194135.2 Octopus bimaculoides
CAACACTAGCATCGTCATCATCATGATCATGATCATCATCATCATCATCATCATCATCATCATCATCATCATCATCATCATCATTGCAGTAGTCTCACCGTTGCTTGCTTTCCACAGCGTAGCTAAGTGCGTCTCTGCGTGTCTTGGTGCTTTGTGTGTGTGTGTGTGTGTGTGTGTGTGTGTGTGTGTGTGTGTGTCTGTGTGTTTTTGTATCTACGTCATCTGTGTGCCAGACTTAGCAACCCAGCAGGGCTATGTTTCGTATGTTGTAGAGTTCTATTTATTTATCGGCGTCTTTCTTCGCTGTTCTCTTTTCTCTTTGTGATTATTCACATCGTTCCTAGTCCGTCACTCAGTTTAACATCACAACTTGGTGCTTCAAGCATTCAGGTCAGGTCACCAGTCTGAGGACCACTTCTTCCTTTCTTCCCACAAATCACAGAAGCCTTGGAAATGGTATTGGGCATCGCTCCTTGGTAATTTTTCAGATTAACACCCGCACGATTACCTAACCTTAACCCTAAAACCCTAAACCTAACCCTAATCCTAACCCTAACCCTAACACTAACCCTAACCCTTCTCCCTAACCCTAACCTAACCCTAACCTTAACCCTAAAGCTCCAACCCTGACCCTAAAACCGTAACCCTAACATTAACCCTAATCCTAACCCTAACGCTAACCCTAACCGTAACACTAACCCTAACCCTAAACCCTAACCTAACCCTAATCCTAACCCTAAAACCCTAACCCTGACCCTAAAACCCTAACCCTAACACCCTAGTGAAAATCGTGCGGGTGTTAATCTGAAAAATTACCCGCTCCTTTTCCTTTTAACAAAATCCATGAATCCTTTGCTGTCCAAAGCGTTTTCATAAGTTTGTCCTATACGTTCATGCTTGTCTTCAGACTTTTAGTTAGCCCTTATCTCACACGTTCTGTGTAATTAATATAAAGCTTTCCTTTCGCAAGACCCAAGTTACTCTGGGGGTTGAAGAAAAAGAAAAGGGGGATGTGTATCGTATATGATGCATGATCACCAGGGAAATATGCTAAAAAGAAAAAAAGGGCTTAAAAGAAAAAACAAGTATTGTTTGTTTTCACTTCACTTATTCTAGCTATTTCTGCTATGGTATTTTTACATGGGCGTAGCCAGGATTTCGACCGAGGGTGTTCTCAGTTATTTAATTGAATCCACATTTAGTCATCTAATTTGCAAAAAACTCACCAGAAAATTAAAATAAATATTTGATTATAATTTTATTTACATAGAGTTACGGGGAGGGAGGGTCTCACCCGAACCTTTCCCTCCCGTGGCTTCGTATATATTACCCGTTAGATAGTTTTCATATATCCTTCTGAGGTATATTGCCGTCCGTTGAAACTGATGGGTATGAGATTGCGTCCTAATAACGCTGGTATAGTTTCCAGTCACTGTATGAAACATCTAAATCGGTTGTGCCTATAAATATTTAATCTTAACTATTTTAGTTTAAACAGGGCAATATAATTCTTTCTTTCTACTATAGGCACAAGTGTCTGAAATGTTTGCAGAGGATACAAGTCGATTTTATCAACTCCAGAGAATATGAAAGGCAAAGTTGTTTTTGGCGGTATTTGAACTCAAAATGTAAAGACCCGGAAGAAATGCTGCTAAGCATTTTGTCCGGTGAGTTAATGATTCAGCCTGTTCACCGCCTTACTGGGCAAAATAACAAAATTACAAACGAAAAACAAAATAATGCGGCACAGTATAGTTATTGTTTCTAATTTAAGCACGAGGCCAGCAATTTTGCAGGGAATAATCATAATGATAATAATTTCAATTTTTTGCCACAAGGGCAGCTTGTGGGAGGAGATTAAGTCGATTACATCGACCCCAGTGCATAACTGGTATTTATTTAATCAACCCCGGAAGGATGAAAGGCAAAGTCCACCTCGGCGGCATTTGAACTCAGAACGTAGCGGCAGACGAAATACCGGTAAACACTTCGCCTGGCGTGCTAACGATTCTCCCAGCTCGCCTTAATCTTAATAATAATAATAATAATAATAATAATAATAATAATAATAATAATAATAATAATAATAATAATAATAATAATA
>NC_068985.1:122399145-122403493 GCF_001194135.2 Octopus bimaculoides
ATGATGATGATGATGATGATGATGATGATGATGATGATGATGATGATGATGATGATAATAATAATTAGCTGGACCCGTGAAAAATTCACAGAAAACATAAAAAATGTAAGTATCTGTAAACAGTGTACTGGTACCATGAAAAATGTTTGCATATTATGACCGTCTGTCTACATTCTGAATTCAAATTCTTCCGAGATCGACTTTACCTTTCGTCCTTTCGGAGTCGATAAATTAGGTAGCAGTTGTGTACTGGGGTCGATCTAATCAACTGGCTCCCTCCCCACAAAAATATCAGGCCTAGAAAAGTATATTGTGACAGAGAATATAGAAAGTAACGTAACACAAATGTCTATATAATCCAACCAAAATATCTCAGTTCCACAAACGTAAACGGAATCACTATTTAACCTTAAAATACATCATACATATTCAAAGAACCTTCTTGGTTTAGTGGTACGGAACGTTTTTCTGGTATTCTTTTATTCTTTTACTTGTTTCAGTCATTTGACAGTGGCCATGCGGGAGCACCAGCCTGTAGTCGAAGAAATTGACCCTTGGACTTATTCCCTGTAAGCCTGGTGTTTATTCTATCAGTCTCTTCTGCTGGACAGAATAAGCTGCATCAAATATCAACATTTTCTAGAACGAATAACAGCATCAGAAGCTCTCCATTTTCAACAATGTCATGTGATTATTTGGGCAAAGCTTCTTTTTCCGTTTACAGGCCAGTAAGGAGTTTTTGATTTGTGATGACAGTTAAGGCAAGTAAAATGAAAAAAGCAGGCATGCATTTGCAAGCTCAAACGTCCCACAACTGACTGCCAATAACTGCAAATCCTCTCACTCAGAGCATATGCACATTCCCTCTTGCTGAAAGCGATGATTCAATTCATTTACGTCAACATAATTGTCGATTCCAGTCATCGATGACAGAGAGAGCACCTTCTTCAGTAGTGGTTGCATGTCTGAAGCGCAGCGGTGTATTCTTGGAACGAAAAGAGTTAGGCATTTTCACAAAGTTAGCAGAGGATATTTCGCCGAAATAGTTTTCAAAAACTTTCTCACTTCTCATTTTTAAAAGAGAGTTCTTTAACTTATCGACCAGCTTCAAGCAGTCACCGGCTCTTGTGCCAGGACGCTGTAAGCTACGTGCCACAGAATCACATATTCCAAATACATTTCCAGCCACCTTAATATCGAACAAAGTGGAAGCTTTGCCAGATTGTTTCAGCAGTCATTTGACAGTTGCCTTTGTTGTTGCTCATAGCGATGTACCATTCAGAAGCACCAGCAAGAAATCCTTAGTCTTCTTATAGTTGCTTTCTGCCCGTTTCAGTGTTGTTGCTCTAATGCACTAACGAGTTGGATACACGACTTGCAACATAACCTTCTCACAACAAAGGCTTGTCCATTGCGCTTTCCTTTTTGGTAAGTCTTTCAGAAGAATGGCGCATTGGTGAACAAAGTTCAATACATCAGCTACAATGCCAACGGTAGAGCCAACTTCTTGGAAGACAAGATCCAGAGAGTGGTCTCTGTAATGTACAAAATATGTACAAGGAAACGTCTTTTAATCTCTTTTGTATGCTTGAAATGTTTCCACTCAAGGTACTAACACCATCAAATGAAACGCAGCATAATTTTGAGCCAAGCGAAATGTTTAAGCGGCCAAAAACGTCCAGAATAACCTTAGTGTCTCCGAAGAGCAGTCAAAAGGATCATAAAAATCGAGAAAATCTTTGTCGGTACCCAGGTCTTCAGAAACATAACGGACAATGATTGATTTTTGTTTCATGCCGAGCAGTCAGTGGTGCCATCAGATTTAATATCAATAAACATGGAATCTTCAACTTTTTTTCTGATCTCATACAGGATGTTATGAGTATATGCCTGTAGGATTTCATTATGTATGGTGTCAAATAGGAAATCATCTTGACGTTTAAGCCACTGACTTACTTTTGCACGGCAAGTTCTTTTACGAGATATACGAAGTTTCTTGTGTCATGTTCATACCCTTGTAATACTAAGCCTTGCCTACCACAGAATCTGACCGCTTTGAAAATAATATTTAATGCTTGCTAGGCTACTTCTTGTTACTGAATCGGCTGCTTTTTCAGAATCACAGATATGTCTGTCTTTGACCAAAAAGCGCTAACTGCTTTCATGTGGTGACCGAAACGACAGTGTGCAGCGATTTTTCGTGTAATGTTGCCCCAGTTTCGAACACAAGTCAAGAAGGCAGTTTCCTTAGGCGTTGTAATTCTGTTATGCCTAACTACTTCAGCATAACAGCATCATGCTGAATATCGTAATGAAGTCACAGGGTTTTGTTAAATCAGACTGGCAGTATGAACGTTTCTTTGCATCATTGAGAAAGTTGAATATCTTTCCAGGCACAAATTGTTCTTGTGACGTGCAAAATTTCGATGGCACTTCTTGACATGTTGGAAGTGTTATATCTGAATTGCTTTTCTGGAATTACCTTATCTGGAAGTGCTTGTCACTGAATTGCATCTCTGCAATCTCCAAAGGTCCTGCATTATCTTGACATGATGCAATACCAAAGAAATCTGAAATTTTCCTCACTTTTGCTTCGGTGGACTTGACATAGTACACAGAGCTGATAATAAAGACAAAAAGTCAAAAAGTTCAAGCAGATCAACTATTTCATATTAGAAAAGTAGGGTTTCTCCTAATTATTTTGATTAATTTATTAAAACTTGTTCGAAATCGTTACCAGATAGAAAATTGAATTTTTTTTTCATTTAACAACTTCAAAATTCATCACACTCCGAAAACAACTAAAAACATTATGATATACATTTGCGTATTTTTGATTTGAATTAAACGAGTAACGCATTCTATATGTAATAATGTGAAATATATTTTGCATATTAAATTTCGGAAATATATCAAGCGAAGCAAACATAACCAATAAAAATACAAATTGCAAGTATTTCAAAATGTGGGACACTACATGACAAAAACTAACAAAAAAGAAAGAAAATAGTGGTGCTTGTGTACGATGAGAGGATTCAGGAGGAGGAGGAGAGAAAGATGAAATTGAAGGGAAGAAAGAGAGAAGAGAAGAAAGAGAGAAGGAAAGAAAAGAATGAAGTGAAAGACAAACTAGGGGTCTGAAGTGATCACTAGGAAAGAGATGAAAAACATACGTCTTACCTAGGCACTGGTCAAGTAGAAAAAGGATGGGTGATAAAAATTGAATAGTGTCGTGGTACTAAAAATTGAAGGAAGAGAGACAAACTCGGTAGAGTAGAGAAGGTTTCGAAAGAGCAAGTAGAAAGAAAGAGGGCGTGCGAAGAAAGAGGGGAATAATGACAGACAGTAGGTAGTTGACAGAGATGGACTCGATCTTTCTAGCGTTAACGTTGGACGAACGCCGACGGTCGACGAACGAGCGCCGACAGTGAGCAACGATGGAACGCTGATGTTACAGCCGGAAATTCCATCTTCAGTATTTTGTTGATCAACTAGCGTACCACGCTAGTTGACCATGTATCCGCTCCGGGGAAAAATAACCCTTCGTCCCGGCATAAATGAGAAGCATGTCGGGGTTGACCATTGAAACCCTTCCACATCTTCTTGGCCACCGGTTTTACGGCGCCCGGCTGCCGTACGACACTGTTGATTGGTTTAATATTCATTATGTGTATTCATGGTGTTTCCCTGTGGAACCGGGTCATCCTGTCAAGGTTACAATGTCAAGAAATCCAAGGGACTCCCATGGGAGTGCCATGGGACTGCCATGGGAATGCAAACCACAGTTCTAAGCAAACTGCCTGTGTATTGCTGTACCACGTCCGCCACGCAACGTCGCGCACCAACCAGGCCCGATAGCATCCACTGGGTCAACAGACCCACCCGTATAGCCAACGCGACCCCACTCCCCTATAGCCAACGCGACCCCACTCCCCTATAGCCAAACACGGTCCCCCTCTCGCATAGCAAACACAAATTACAAAAAGTCGATACGACCCTCTGTGCAGTTGACGCGAACCTGCGCCTAACTGATGCGACTGCATGGGCACCTCCGACAAAGCTCCGACCACGAACGTAAGCTCTCTAATCGCAGTCGCGCGGAGCGCGGCGACACACACGGCCCGACCGACCCGGTCCTTGGAGCCAATCCTTCTTCCGAAAGTACGGATCCATTTTGCCGACTTCCCTTACCTATATTGGCGCTATCGACGAGAGGCTGTACACCTTGGAGACCTGCTGCGGATGGTGGGTACGGACCGACTCGAGAGCTGCGAATCGTTACGGACCCGGATTTTCCAGGGCCGCCGAGAGCGCACCGGACGCCGCCCGAGACGCGGCGCTCTACAGG
>NC_068985.1:122403802-122405402 GCF_001194135.2 Octopus bimaculoides
GACCGACTGACCTGCGCTCGACCACCGTTGGCATGGAACTTTGGATGGGTCTTGTCATCGTAGATTGAACTTCAAAAAGGAAGATAATGAGTCTATCACCATTGAAAGAGTGAATGAAAATGATGTGGATATGTACGAAATTGACAATTAGCTGCCATATGATATAAAGTATTAAATTCTGTATTCATTTTGTCATATAACATATTTTATCACTAAATTACCAATTATATGCCTATTTTCTAACATCTGGGTTTATAAAATAGGATCTGGGGTTTTTGCATCAAATAATCTGGGTGTTTTACCAAAAACACTACATAAAACATAAATGAAAACTGGTGCCCCCGTTTTGAACTAGATCCTAAATCTTTTCTACCATAGGTATAAAGGCCTGAAATTTTGGGGTTAGTCAATTACTTCGACCTCAGTACTCAACTGGTGCTTATTTTATCAACCCCGAAAGGATAAAAAGCAGCCAACTTCAGCGGCATTTGAACTCAGATCGTAAAGACAGAAGAAATGCCGCGAAGCATTTAAACACCTTCCAGTTACTCTCGATTTCCATATTTTCCTCTCCTCCTGCAGATTCTCTTTGTATTGCTCTTTCTCTGTTTCTCTGTCTTTTTCTCTCTATTTGTGTTTCACTGTTCCTTTTCTCTCCGTTTCTTTTTATTCGTCATTCATTTTGTTAATATATCTAAGTCATAACTTGTTAAAAGAAAGCACATAAAATTGTCAAAAACCGATAGGAATGAATGTAGCCGAAAGCTGCAGTAACGGATCAAAATGTATAGCCTAGAGCAACGCGACTACGCTAATAATAAAGATCAAACGAGTTAATCCAGCCTGTTGATGTGTCATGTCTTTCATTCTCCCTCCTTTACTCTCTGTCTCTATCGAGCTATTTTATATTACTTCTCCCATATCTCTTTTTCCTTTCTCTGTCTCCCTTTCTCTCTCTAATTTTCCCTCTCTCTCATGTTCGTCATTTTTCTTTCACTATCATCACATCTAGTCTGAGTTCCGCATGTCATTTCCTTTTCCATCCCCCCACCGCCTGTTTCCATTTCTGTCTGCTACTCGAGTCGTTGTTCTTAGCCATTCTTTCTCTGTCTCCCTGTCAGTGTCTCTTTCTCTTTCCCTTCTAAATCATTCTTTCCTTCTTTCTTTATCTGGCTTTCTATTTATTTACTCATCTTCATTAATCTTGAAATTGTTTTAATTTACTAAACACATTCGAGTGAACTTGTGGGTGTCAAACGTTGTCGCTAAACATGCTCAAAACACCAGCTAAATACTGAAATTACACCTAAAAAAGAAAACTAAGAGACAATGTAATGTCTGCCAAAAAAAAAAAAAAAAAGAAAGAAAAAAGAAAAGACCGTCTAATTACAATTGAAATGCCTTTTGACTTGGGATTAAACACCATAAAATCAACTCGTTACGCATTCTTTCCTTTTCCTTACTGTTATTTTGTTCGTCTCGTGTTTTCCCCATCCCGTCTCATTTTCTCTTTATTTTATCATAGAATATGATAATCTTTCGGCTTAGGGTGTTTAAAAAAGTAAATAAAAATGAAAGGGGAAATAAGAAGGGGGGGATA
>NC_068985.1:122405960-122407032 GCF_001194135.2 Octopus bimaculoides
TATATATATATATATATATATCTTTCCGTTCTTTTTTCTCTGCCTTTCTTTTCTTTTCGTTCTTTCTTTGTCTCTTACCTCTCACAGGTCATATAAATTTAATATTCTACATCTCTACACAGCACCGCTTTGTCTCTTACCTCTCACAGATAAACTCTCTGTCCACCTCGTTTTACCTCCTCTCCCTCATTTTCAAGCCATTTCTTCTTACTACATCTCTTTTCATTCATTTATTTTCTGTCTTCTTATTCCCTTTGCTCTCATGCTCCCTCATTATTTCTGTCTCTGACTTCTTCACTCTATTTCCCACTGCTTGCTTTTCTGCTGTATTGCATCATGTGAGTAATGTCGCATTAATCTGCATTAAACAGCTTAATGTAAAAAATATATCTTTACTCACACTGAAGATTGATTGAATGCTGGTCCTTTTCACACTCCAAGTGTTCCTTAACACGTAGTAGGGAGAAGGGGTCTCATTGCTTTTAACTTATTAGCCATAAAGCAAAATTAAAAAGAGTTTGGTGGGAACAATTGTTAATAAGAATATGGAAGATTTAAATTAACCAACCAAAACAATCAAATATCCATTCATCGCTGGCGAGACTATGGAAATAAAATAACGATTGCAAAGATATTTTCTAACAACCACAGCCATGTGTGTGTGTGTGTGTGTGTGTGTGCATAAATTTATACACACGCATACCAAACAAAAGGATCAAATGGTTCTTTCCGAATCATAGGCCCATAAGGCCGGTTTCTCGTATTCTGTGGCGTGTAATGCCGCCATTCCTGGACAGGACGCCGGTCCGTCGCAGGATATTCAATTTTGCCAGTGGAGTGGACTGGAGCAAAGTGAAATGAAGTGTGTTTCTCAGGAACATAACGCCTCGCCCGGTCCAGGAATGGAAACCACAATCTTACGATCATGAGTGCAACTTCCTAAACACTAACCTCCCCCCCCACACACACACACAACACATATATGCACACACACAAACATTTACATATATATGCATACGTGTGTAGATAGATAGATAGATAGATAGATAGATAGATAGATAGATAGATAGAT
>NC_068985.1:122407491-122411014 GCF_001194135.2 Octopus bimaculoides
AGAGAGAGAGAGAGAGAGAGAGAGAGAGAGAGAGAGAGATGTGCGTATTGGGGTGTTGTGAAAAGTCGATGATTCATTCATCTGCAGTCTGATTGCTTTGCGTGAAATCCCGAATAGCTATGGGATGAAACATCGACTTTACGCATAAATGAATTAGCAGTTATAAACGTATACATTACAGACATACATGCATATCACACAACTATTTAAAAGAGTGTGACTTTTGGGTTACCCTTTAATATTGACACAAATTAAACGGTAACACATTTCTTCAACTATCTATCTGTTTGTCTGTGTGTGTGTGTGTGTGTGTGCGCGCGTATATATATATATAGTCTCGGAGTCTGTTGGTTCCGGACCTTCTGTCTAACCACTGACCACATTACAGCGACCGCCATCTTTGTCTCTCACCAACGTCGTCAACAACATCTCCACACAGCAACAACACACTGCACAGGTTCTAATATATTGCTGTTCGGATGGATGCCGTTAAAAACGTAAGAAACTACCTCGATGAAATTCTACAAGTTCTTCAAAGCATCGTCGACGATGAAAACGAGGCAACTGAGACACGGAACGATGCTATCTTGCTATTTAACCGTATACTCCATTACGAATTATTCGCATTGTTTGGTTTCTGGAATAGTGTCCTCACACGGATCGATCGTTTTCAAAAGAGGCTTCAGGATCCGACAATGGATTTCAATGATGCATCTTTCGACTTGAAAAGGTCTCTACTATTTTATCGCTTCCAGAGACGTTTAAGTGGCTGATTCACTCGAAGAAGGACTGAGCATTTGCAGAAGGTGGCAGGTTGACGTCAAGCCATGTCGAAGATCTCAACGTGTCATTCACGATGTTTCCATCAACGCTGAGCTAACAGCAAAATAAATAACATGCGAAAAACAATGCATGTGGCCGTCGACCGTCTTCTTAAAGAAATGAACGCGAGGTTTTTCCGGTTGCACGATCTTGACGCTAAATTTGGCTTCATTATCGATGTCCAGTTTCTGCGTAATGGCAGTTTTGCGGATCTCCGGACACGTTGCAATACCTTTGGAAACGTCTACAGCAACGATATCGATGCAACCGAACTTTTCGAAGAAATCCTCGATTGCAGAATGCTACTTGCAGGTCGCGAACACCTCCAAATATCAAATCCTGAGGAGCTTCTCCAATTTATCGTCCAATATGAAGATGAAAGTGTGTTCCCTAACCTTCGCGTTGCGATACAGATTCTGCTGACAGTAGCTGTTTCCATTGCTGGTTGCAAGAGATCCTTCAACAAGCTGAACCTGATCATGTCCCCCCTGCGAGCTTCTATGACACAAGGAAGGCTCCGTGACCTCGCGTTGCTGGGCATCGAACGAGAAGAAGTCATATCCAGAAGTGAAATGAAGAAGTTCTAAAGGTGACAGAAGTCTTTTAGGTAAGGCACTTAAAGGATCAGTTAATTTTTGGGAAGTGGGAAAGCTTGTGAGCTACGCCACGCACGAAGCAATCCGTCGCGCTTCAGATGATGGCTTTGCAACAGTTGCGGTACTGAGTAAAAGTTGTCCATTTTGTAGGAGTACGTGATTTTCTCCATGCGCAGAAGGCCATGTTCGTTTCATGAACTACTGCAGTGCAGCTATGGGTGAACCACTTGAAAGACTTTGGGGTTATGAGTTTTGGTTGTGTGGTATGTAAGAGGATGGTATCAGTCATTCACCTAGCTGTTTCTGACGATCCAAGGATGAAAGACAAGTGCACCAGGCTTTGTTAATATACAGCTAGCTCATCTTCGACCAGGCAGCTGACGTGAGGTGCCATAAGATATGGAAGATGGGTGTGTTATGTAGAAGTGAGGTGGATAATCGAGATAAAGCAATGTCGGACTATCCGATATGGGCATTAGTGATAGAGGCTGAATTTGAAGGTGAGAAAGCGATCGGAAATGTTTGAAGTACTGTGTGTCGATCAAGGCTGTGTGAAAAGATGGCACTTATTGATACAAAGAGTTTAGAATTTCAAACGATTCTGTTTTTGTACCGGCATTATTTCTTTGGGCTGAAAGAAGAGATGTGAGTATTGAAGTCAGTGAAGACGATGACTTCAGAGAAGTGAAGTGTGACACAAGTCCTTGATGCAGGAAGAGAAATAGTTGAAGAGTTGTTGGTTGTACGAGGAATTAAAAAAGCGGTATAGGAAGCATATGTATTTTGAAGAGTGAGAGGAAGGACATTTGAAGCTAAGTAGCTGACATCCAGGCGTGAAAGGTATATAAATGGAAACTACGCATGACCAGACACCGCATTTTAGAATGAACTGGAGTAAAAAGAATAGCATGGGCAACAGAGATGGATAAGGATCTGTGTCCTGGAGAAGAATAGGACGTAGCGGGTACAGGTTGGATCAGAATCCACGGATATTAAAAAAGGAGAAGAATCCAGTGTCATTTGTTTTCGGTATTTACAAATATGTAGAGGGTATTATAGCGCCGCGAGAACGCGATAACAATAAGTACCAGTCGGGAATGCAGCCTGAATGCTTACAGTTCTAAATATTTCAATATAGCTTCAGAGATTCAATTTTTTAAACAAACAAGTTCTGGCAAATCTTCAGGCAGACTGAAAATTATCTTAAAATTAAAAAGAAACAAACAAATAAATCCCAAGGAAGAGTGATGGGACAGTACGTCTGTTATCAAGTTGATGAGCAACTTCAATGTGTCTTTTTTTGTGTGATGTGGGATGTCTGTATGTGTAGAAGCGCAATCCTAGTCTTCCTCTATGTCAGTGCTCTCTACCGCTTTTCAAACATCTTCAACCATATCCCTTCCTGCATTGAGGACATCTGTTTTACTTCATCGTTCTCCGAAGTAAGATGTCCACATCCTCTGTGATCTCAACTCTTCTTGTCTCTCACACTCATCCCATGCTAGTGTACTGTTATTACTACTTTTACAACATCACATACTACAGAGGCAAATACCGAATTTTCTTAAATCCTCAACTTTATATCTCAATTAGTTTGATTCTCCTTTTTCGATTTTGTTGTCAACAAGTTTGAATGTGTACCGTAAAAGCCGCTCGTTCAATCTCATCAACAGTGTCATTTTTACAAGTCTCTGGAATTCGCCTGCAAACCCGGATGTCGTCGCCCGTAACGCCGAGGAGAGAAAAAAAAATCAATAAATACAGAATCCTGACCGGCTGCTATCAGTTTGCACCAGACGCCGGCGAGACGTCAGGTGGGATCTAGTTCAAAACGGGGGCACCAGTTTTCATTTATGTTTTATGTAGTGTTTTTGGTACCGAAAGACTTTCAAACTTCGTATACTTATCTATTTTGTGTTATAGAACAGAAAAAATTTTTTGTATTCGAAGTTATTTCATGTAAAAAATTGTCTTATTTCGATAATTTCAACCAATCACTGACAAGTATTCAGCTGTTTACAGTTACTCCTTTGGCAGTTTAAGCGGTTCCTTTGGCAGTTTAAGCGGTGTAAAGCGTATTTAATCTCCATTACTTCTGACACTTT
>NC_068985.1:122412936-122415388 GCF_001194135.2 Octopus bimaculoides
ATATATATATATATATATATATATATATATATACATAGATACGACGGGCTTCTTTCAGTTTCCGTCTACCAAATCCACTCACAAGGCTTTGGTCGGCCCGAGGCTATAGTAGAAGACACTTGCCCAAGGTGCCACGCAGTGGGACTGAACCCGGAACCATGTGGTTGGTAAGCAAGCTACTTACCACACAGCCACTCCTGCGCCTAAAGAAGTATTGAAAAAAAAATTTAAAAAAAGAAGATAAGCACATTGGATAATGTAGTCATAGACACTGTATATCTGATCTCCAACCCGCCGCCAAGACAAACCGGAGAAACAAGACGGTCGCAGCTGGAACCTCGTTGATTATAGTCTGAAAAATCAAGTACGAGGTTGTGGGTGTTAAACAATAATCAATCAAGACATTTTCAAATTCCTCAAACCCCAAGAATTTTTTCGCAGATGAGTTCATAGTTTCATAATTTCGCAAGTGAAAGCCTTTATCCTTCGTTGGACTTAAAAACCACTGGAAACAGTTTAGTTTTCTTCAAATAGTTTGGTCTAAAGCAAGGGTTCTCAAACAGTTAGGGGTACACACAAGAAACTACGAGGTACGTAAAATAAATATGGAGGTACACAAATATGAAAAAAAAAAAAAAAAATTGGAGGTACTCGAAGTTTGTAAAAACATCGGAATTTTGAAGAAAATACAACCAGCTATATGCGATTCGTCTAGAAAATCGAAAAAAGGTTTTGCTGTTCTCATCAACTTAACGTTTGGGAACTAAAGTTTTCAACAACGATTATGTTGTTGTTGGCACTCCGTCGCTTACGACGTCGAGGATTCCAATAACATAGATGAATAAGACAAAAAATCATAAAATTGTCTGTGGCTGTTAAATTAGGACTTACATTAAGTAGCTATAATGACATGCTAGCAATCTATCCACAAGCATCTGAGTTCACACAGTATTCAAAGTATAGTGTTATATATTTCATAGTATAAATAAGACAAAAAAACAGTACTGAATCCCATGTTGCTGTGGGGATTTGAACATCATGTCTACTATAAACTCTGTGTGTGTGTGTGTGTGTGTGTGTGTTGGCACTCCGTCGCTTACGACGTCGAGGGTTCCAGTTGATCCGATCAACGGAACAGCCTGCTCGTGAAATTAACGTGTAAGTGGCTGAGCACTCCACAGACACGTGTACCCTTAACGTAGTTCTCGGGGATATTTAGCGTGACACAGTGTGACAAGACTGACGCTTTGAATTACAGGCACAACAGAAACAGGAAGTAAGAGTGAGAGAAATTTGTGGTTAAAGAGTACAGCAGGGTTCGCCACCATCCCCTGCCGGAGACTCGTGAAGCTTTAAGTGTTTTCGCTCAATAAACACTCACAACGCCCGGTCTGGGAATCGAAACCGCGATCCTATGACCGCGAGTCCGCTGCCCTAACCACTGGGCCATTGCGCCTCCACACAATGATTATAACCAAAATCAAATTCCGTGTGAGTCTGTCAACAGAGAATGATATGCGGGTGTTGCTCCCTGAAAATATGCCCAGGTTTGAGTTTTTGTCATTAAGACCCGGTTCATATAACTAATTAAAAATGTTACATGAAATTAAATAAAATTAATTTCCTACTTAGGTACAATGCCAAAATTTTGTTTTCTTTTCTTTGGTATGTGTGTGTGTGTGGAAATATCAATTATATCGAGAACCTCCTTCCCTGCCACCAGTACTTGATTGGTACTTTACTTTATTGACCCCGAAAGGATGAAGGGCAAAGTTCACCATGGTGGGATTTCAAAACTTTAACCTGACTTACTCAATAAACAAATAGTACATTGTCTTTGGTATCCAACTATTTTATACGAGGTACGCCAACACAGCTGGACATGAAAGGGTACGTAAAAAGAAAAAAAAAGTTTGAGAATCCATGGTCTTGAGGAAGGGCTCTACATAATCTTTCTGAGATTGACATGATTGATGGTCCTGTAGAACTTGAAATTAATTATTGAAATGTTTAAGAATTAAATACAATCAGTTTTCTTTCCGTTTCGGTTCGTTTTTCTCCTTCTTATAAGAGAAAACAGAAAGAAGAGATTGGGGTAGAAGGAAAGCCTCAGAGTTATTTAAAGCTAAAATTAAGGATCTATTTTAAAACGGGGGCCACATTTTTCATTAATGTTTTACGTAGTGTTTTTGGTACGGAAAGACTTTCAAACTTCGTATACTTATCTATTTTGTGTTATAGAACAGAAAAATATTTTTGTATTCGAATTTATTTCATGTAAAAAATTGTCTTATTTCGATAATTTCAACCAATCACTGACAAGTATTCAGTTGTTTATATTTACTCCTTTGGCTGATTAAGCGATGTAAAGCGTATTTAATCTCCATACCTTCGTTTTATTTGCTTTTTTCATTTTAAATTTGCTTTAACCCTAACCCTAACCCTAACCCTA
>NC_068985.1:122416055-122417034 GCF_001194135.2 Octopus bimaculoides
TATATATATATATATATATATATATGTGTGTGTATACGCCGGCCTTCTTTTAGTTTCTGTCTACCAAATCCACCCACAGGCTCTGGTTAGCCTGGGGCTATAGAAGAAGACACTTGCTCAAGGTACCACGCAGTGGGATTGAACCCAGAACCAAATGGTTAGGAAGCGAGCCTCTTACCATACCTACAGACAGATGTCTGGATAAAAGAAAAGAAAAAAGAAAAGAGAAAACAGGCGGCAATAGATATTTAATTAGAGATGCTTAGGAGAAGAGAATTTGGTCGGAGTATTTAGAGGAAAGGCGATATACACACTATTGGGATAACGAAACATCAACAACGAAAGGAGACAGATAACTACGAAGCTATTTTCATAAAACTGACCGATCGACCTGCGCCGAAACCTGCCAAAAGACGTCAAGTAGACCTGACGGTGTCCTATAATTTATTGCTAGATGGATTGTATCTGTCCTTATCAAGTCACGTCCCACATAGCATTGACCTCTCGGTGCTATTAAAATCATAAATATTCTTTAAAAGATTTTAGATTTGTAAGCGACTTTTTAAAGACCTCCCAGATTCTCTCCAGACCGCCTAGCAAGGGATGGCATGTAAATTTTCTATTTTGTATTTTGGTATTGTATTTTTGTACATAGACGCACGCTCGCGCGCGCACACACACTCGCACGCACATGCGTATGTATGTATGTATGTATGTATGTATGTATGTATGTATGTATGTATGTATGTATGTATAGGACGGCCTTCTTTCAGTTTCCGTCTACTAAATCCACTCACAAGGAGCAGGATTGACTGTGTGGTAAGTAGCTTGCTTCCCAACCACATGGTTCCGGGTTCAGTCCCACTGCGTGGCACCTTGGACAAGTGTCTTCTACTATAACTTCGGGGTCGACCAAAGCATCGTGAGTGGATTTGGTAGGTGGAAACTGAAAGAAGCCCGTCATATATATATATATATA
>NC_068985.1:122418219-122418687 GCF_001194135.2 Octopus bimaculoides
ATATATATATATATATATATATATATATATATACATATATTTGTTTGTCTGCTTTTGTTTCCCCACCATCTCTTGACCACCGATGCTGGTGTGTGTACGTCCCCGTAACTTAGCGGCAAAGGAGACCGATAGAATGAGTACTAGGCTTACAAAGAATAAATCCTAGTGTCGATTTGTTCGACTAAAGGCGGCGCTTCTGCATGGCCACAGTCAAATGACTGAAACAAGTAAAAGTAAAAGTATATACACACGCATACATATATATATAGCACACAATCCCCCGCAGAAACACTTTATTAGGACGTGTGTATGTGCGCGCGTTTATAGAGTGTTTACAAATTCAAGCAAATATGTTGTTTGCTATTCTCTTTGGCCTGCCTGCCTGCCTGCCCCCGTCCGTCCATCCATCCATCTATCCATCCATCCATCCATCCATCCATCTCCCCACTTTCTCTCTCTCTCTCTCTC
>NC_068985.1:122419786-122420861 GCF_001194135.2 Octopus bimaculoides
TACCATGGAGGAATGTAGTGGCGGACAGAAAACAAGATAGGAAAACGAAACAATGAAAATAAACAAGAAGGGCTATACGGCCAGACGTGAAAAAATATGTGTATACTGAACACTGTAATGTGACGAACTGGAAGGAAGAGAGACGAGGAATAGTTCGTGTGCGTGCTTGGCGATAGCCAAGGTAAGAAAGGAAGTAGAGCTGGACACATGTGACCAGCGAGGGGTAAGGAGAAAGATTGGTAGAGGGAGAAAAAAGGGGAGGAAATAGAAAATAGGTGAGCAACGAGAGACAAGGAGGAAGAGAGAGATATAGTAGTAACAGAAGGAAGGACGAGAGGGGGAAAAGATACAAACAGATGGAGTCGCGTCAGAAAATATGTTTGATAAGTGCCATGCACTAAACTCTCCGCTCTGGAGTCACTTTGAAACTTCTGGTGCTTAATAGCAATACTTTGGACGGGTACATGCAGTTATAGAAAAGAAGAGGGTGAGACACAGGAACGAACTGCGAAGAAGTACAACGTAAGACGCAAAGGACTGCAAGTAGTTAAAAAAGAACTGAAAAAAAGGTCAAAGCAGTGTCGGGTAAAAAAAAAAAAAAAAGAAGATACCAACAGAAAAATCAGTGTCAGTAGAATAGACTCTTCAAGAACAATGAAAGAGAATTCTATAAACCATTGAACTATGAAGAAGAGCATCAAGAAAAATTATATTGCAGATACTGAAGGATCAAAGAAATTCTAGGTAGAAATCTGAAGCAAAGAAGTTCAACATAATATTTTATGTTTGCAGGAATTTAAAAGAGAAATGGAAATTGGAGGGACACAAGAAAATATAACAATCATAGATAAGAAGATATAAAAAAAAAAAAAGAAAAGAAGTCCAAATATGATTATAGGGGACAAATTAAACAGAGAGTGTCAGAGTATAGATTTAGCAATTCTCTATGATAGCAAAGTCGATACAGAATGGTGCATCAACATGGTTCCAGTCCAGTGAATGAAACAAGTAAAAGATAAGAGATAATGTACACACACACACACACACACACACAGACACACACACGCACAGACAC
>NC_068985.1:122421059-122425745 GCF_001194135.2 Octopus bimaculoides
AAGGCGCGTGACCTAGTAACTAGGATGTCGGGTTCACGATTATAAGGTTAAGCAAATGTCAAGGTACGTGGCTTAGTGGTTAGTATTCGACTCACGTAAGGTCGTTTGTTCGATTCCCGGCGGTGCGTTGTGTCCTTGAACAAGACACTTTATTCTATGTTGCTCCAGTCTAGTCATCTGGCAAAAAGAGTAGGATCTGTATTTCAAAGGGCCAGCCTTGTCACATTTTGTGTCATGCTGAATCTCCTTGAGAACTGCGTTAAGGGTACGCGTGTTTGTGGAGCGCTCAGCCACTTGCATGTCGATTCTACGAGTAGGCTGTTCTGTTAATAGGATCGACAGGATCACTCGTCGTCGTAACCTTATGAAGATGTCTGAGATAAGAATGAGAGGTCTGAGAGAATGCCTACGTCAGCTAGCGACTCTAAAAGTACCGAAAACAATTTGCGAATGCTTGGTACATGCTACCAAGCGAGTAGTATATTGTGGTTTTAATACACATAACATAGTTGAATTGTTAAGAAGTTCGATTCAAAATCACAAGGTCTCGGTTTCGATCACACTATACGTTGTTTCCAATAGTTTCAGGTTGACGCATATCTTGTGAGTAAAGCTGGGGAGACAAAAACTGCCTTAGAAACTCATCGACGCATTGTACTAAACGTCATCTCCAATAGTGCAGCTTCGTCACTCTATAAAGCTGATAGTTCCAGAAAATGACGTTGTAGATCCAGACATTTGTGGAATACTCACCTACGTACATCCTTGATAGTTCAGTTGAAAGGACATGATCCGGAATCTTGATCAACATAAATAAATAATGTATGTGTGTGTGTGTGTGTGTGTGTGTGTGTGTGTGTATGTATGTATGTATGTATGTATGTATGTATGTCATTGTGCATTGATATGTATGTAAATATTCTGTATGTATGTATGTTTTGCTTTATGTATGTATTCTCATGCATATAGTTGCATATCTAGACATTGTATGTATATATGTATGTATGTATGTATGTATGTGTGTATGTATGCATGCATGCATGCATGTATGTATGCATGTATGTATGTATGTATGTATGTATGTATGTATGTATGTATGTATGTATGTGAGTGTCCATGTGTAACAGAATGAGATGAAAGGCTGTTGCTTCGATACTTATGTAACAACTGAATCTCTCTGAAGTTAAGAGCAGCTAAGTTATAACGTCTCCACTGCAAGTATTATATATATATGTATATATAGTTTTTCTTTGGAGATATGGAGAGAGGGAGAGAGAGAGAGAGAGAGAGGGAGAGGGAGAGAGAGAGAGAGGGAGAGAGAGAGAGAGAGAGAGAGAGAGAGAGAGAGAGAGGGAGAGAGAGGGAGAGAGAGAGAAAGAGAGAGGGACTAATGTGTGTGTATGTGTGAATGTATTATATGTGTATGTATATAAATATAAACATCTTTAATCTTTTCTTTTACTTGTTTCACTCATTTGACTGTGACCATGCTGGGGCACCGCCTTGAAGGAGTTTTAGTCGAACAAATCGACCCCAGAACTTATTTTTTAAAGCCCAGTACTTATCGGTCACTTTTTGCCGAACCACTATGTTATGGGGACGTAAACACATTAACACCGGTTGTCCGGCGGTGGTGGGGACAGAGATACAAAGACACACACACACACACACACATATATGTATATATACGACACATTTGAAGGAAAGTTTGGCATTCACTGATGCCTACTCTATGCTTATTAGATATGCTGACTAAACAACACTAATATTCATGATCTTTGACAGATCACAAATATACACAAAGCTGTTATGTGAGGCATGAAAAAAAGGGTTATAAAAATAAAAGACACGAAGTGTAAGATCATGTCGTCTGGCACAGTAGAACGCATCACAGTATTTGTTTCTCGGCGGTTGTCCAAACTGAATCAATAGATGTGTATCATTCGCATCTATAGTGTTTGGAAGACTAAAAGGCACAATTGGGAACAGGAAGGATATCAGCCAAACATTCAAAAGCTACACACTGCACCGCTCCTGTTTTCCCAATCATAAGACCCTACGCATCGGAAGCGTGGGGCTTAGAATTTGAAGATGTACAGAGATTAGTTTTTGAAATGCGGTGTTTGTAGTCTATAGTATGGGTATCATTACGAGGATGGGATAGAAATACTTCCATAAGAAAAGCTCTTTACATGACACACCATTTACAAGGTAATAAGGAAGAGACTGGAAATGGTGTGGTCATATAAGAAGGTTGCCCAATAACTACATAGAAGATTTTCCAAACCCCAGAATAAGTGGTCAGCTACCTCAGAAGTGAGTCTCTCAGATCTGTGACGACAGTTACCATTCGCAGTGGCAGAAAGCACATCTGACAAAAGAGGGTAGTGGCGGTCCAGCCGATAGGAAAGAGCAAAGATCTGGAGAGGACTGAACAAAACACACACGTGTATTCAGTATACACGCAACACGATAGTCAATATGTGATTGCATGAACGCGTGTAAATGTGTGTGTGTTTATATATGTATAATCTTTTGTACTCTAGGTACAAGGCCCGAAATAATGAGGGAGGGGAGCCGGGATCGACCTCAGTACGCAATACGTACTTAATTTGTCGACCCCAAAAAGATGAAAGGCAAAGTCGACCTCGGCGAAATTTGAACTCAGAACGTAAAGACAGACGAAATACCGCTAAGCATTTCGCCCGGCGTACTAACGTTTCTTATTTCTTTACTGCCCACAAGGGGCTACACGCAGAGGGGACAAACAAGGACAAAGAGATTAAGTCGATTACATCAATCTCCAGTGCGTAACTCGTACTTAATTTATCGTCCCCGAAAGGATGAAAAGCAAAGTCGACTTCGGCGAAAGTTGAACTCAGAACGTAAAGAGAAACGAAATACCGCTAAGAATTTCGCCCGGCATGCTAACGTTTCTTATTTCTTTACTGCCCACAAGGGGCTACACGCAGAGGGGACAAACAAGGACAAAGGGACTAAGTCGATTACATCGACCCCAGTGCGTAACTCGTACTTAATTTATCAACTCCGAAAGAATGAAAGGACAAAGTAAACCTCGGCGGAACTTGAACTCAGAACGTAACGGCAGACGAAATACCGCTAAGCATTTCGCCCGGCGTGCTAACGATTCTGCGAGCTCGCCGCCCTGTGTTAATATATGTATAATAATTATTTTTAATATAGGCAAAGCCTGACATTTTGGAAGAGGATAAATGTCAATTATATCGATCTCAGTACTTGACTGGTTCTATATTTTATCGATCCTACCAAGATGAAGAGCAAAGTTAAGCTCGGTGGGATCTGCACTCAGAACGTAGAGAGCCAGAAGAAATTCCTCAAAGTATTTTCCCGTCACTAATGATTCTGTCAATCTACAGCTCTTATTTGTTTCTAACATAGGCACAAAGAACTGATATTTGAAGCAAGAGATAAGCCTGTTAAATCGACTTGACTCGTACTCGATTTCATTGACCTCGAAAGGATAGAAGGCAAAGCGGACTTCGGCGAGATTGAGCACAGAATGTACAGATGTAAATACCACAAATAATTTTGTCCGATGCTTATGTATAATGAATAATACAATAGACATATGGGAATGGGAAGCAAACTCTGATATCAGTGAAAGTTTTAAGAGCCTGAAAGTATACCGCCCGCAATTAGCTTTGAGTGTGTGTATACACATGCATATTAGTTTGTATGTACACACACACACACACACACACACACATACACACACACGGTACAAAATGTTAATATCCCTTGACCTTACAAGTTCGTAGTAAATGGCAACACCTCTTAGGATTTCGTTCATTATAGACAGATACACCTTATGTTATTCAAACAGTGACTGACACCTATGACAATGACAGGGAGGCGTGGCATTTGTAAATCAAATTTTGAAATACACGCACAGTGCCCGCCCATACACGCTTATTTAATGACCTTCCCCTAATTTCTCCTCCCATATTCCACATGTGTCCCTCAAACAAAGTAAAATATTCTGGAAAAAGTAACGCTAAGTTTTTTCCCCTTATTAAGTTTCGCTCTAATTCCTTTTACTTCTCCCCCACGCCGATTCCCTCCATGGATGAGTTCGATCCCTTCAAGGATTATTTCCAACTAAGTAAAATATTCTGGAATAGAAGAGCAAGGTAACAAACACTTAAATTTTTCTTTTCTTCTATCCGAAGTGTATCAGTTTCGTTTTTCTTTTAAAGTTACTAAGTGATTTTATTTAGTTTATTTTACGCACCCACAAAATTGAATAATAAGGATTTTCCCGCGAAGATAAACGCGATTATCTGTAACTTAATTCGTAAATTTTGAAAAGCTTGATTGAGTAATGATTGCACATAATTAAATTAACAATTGAGAAAATAATTTACCCGAAATATTAGAATTTTCGCTTGATGTTTCACCCGGAAACAAAATCGAAAAAAAAAAAAAATAGTGCAACGGGTGTAAAAAAAGGTGTAGGAAACGAATATGAAAACACAAATGCGCGGAAAGCAACGGGGGCGGGGGACTTCGAAAAATTCACAAAGTTTCACAAGATCCGAGTTTTTCCCTCGTTACTTTGAGGAAAATATAATCCTTTTGAAATCACAAATTAGGCTTTTCCTCAGGAACTTGGATGCTAAACTTCCCTTTGAAGGGTTCGGGTCC
>NC_068985.1:122426048-122430160 GCF_001194135.2 Octopus bimaculoides
CCATTTCCTTAAAAGTTATGAGGAAAAAACATCGAATCTTGTGAATTTTCCGAAGGCTTTTCCCCACCCCCGTTGCTTTCCGAGCATCTTTGTTTTCATATTCGTTTCCTGCACCTTTTTTTTTTTTTTACACCCGTTGCACTATTTTTTTTTCCATTTCGTTTCCGGGCAATAATGTGAACATTAACCGAATTTTCTATTTGAGCAATTTTCTTGAAACTTTGATTCTTTTTGTTTTGTTCCGGTTGAAAATCTTTATTCAACCCTATCTCTTACAAAATGAAAAGGTTTTGATGCTAAAATAGTCATCGATATTCTCTTCTCCACTTAACATAGTTTGAATTCGGCAATTGAACAGATTTAAACAATATCAAAACAAATCGATAAGTTTATTTACATGGTCGTGCAAATGTTTATGTTTTACCTTCATTTATTTTTTCTAAAGATATTTACTTATGTATCATTTAGGCTACTCCCCTCCCCCCCAAAAACCAACTAAAGATACTTAAACAATAAGTGCAGTAAGCACTCGTGGTCGACATGAATTGTCAAAAAGCTGTTTGGCAATTGGGATCCTCTAGGGCAGGGGGTTTCAAACTGTGGTTCGCGGACCACAGGGGGTCCGTAGACAGCAAATACTTTTTATGGGCAATTTGATTTTATATGTTTTTAAATCGAAATCTTTTAATTGACAATAAACCTATTTGTTAAATACTGTTAAATAAATAAATGCAAAAATATATGTTATTTTAAGCAAATATTTATGTATAAATTTCATAAGCGTTTATAAGGGGGTCCCTGAGGTAAAGCCTGAAATATAAAGGGGTCCGCAAGTCAAAAAGTTTGAAAACCCCTGCTCTAGGGCACCGGCAGTATTTTTTTCCAGTGTACTAGGGACCGGTAATATTAATTTATACCAGAAACTATGTATGAGTATAATAAAAGTTGACAATTATTTTTATCTTATATTTATTTTGTAAACAAATAATGCAATATTACGTAAGCATTTTCTGTTTCTTTTCTGGAAACTCGCCTCGTACCGGCGGCTGATGGCTCGCGGACCTGCACCGGCCCGCGGACCACCACTTTGAGTAGCACTGCTCTAGGAAGTCTTGCCATATGTCGAATAAATACCCTCATTAAAAATAAGTAAATGAATAAAAACTTCGGATTCTCTTCTTCACCAATAGAAACTACGATTTTTGAAGTGTGATGGTGGTGGGGTACCTTCAAAGTTTTAATCTCCCCTCCCCATTTCATTGGACTTTATTTAATTTTTTTATGCGTAATTCCGTATTAAAAAATGCGGAGATTAAGTGCTTCTAAAGAATAGCGTTATAAATTACTTAGTTCGCCAAACCCGAAGCTTCTTCGAATGTGTATGTTTTAAGCATTTGTAGATTTCAGATTTGTATTAAACGCCCGAAGGCACGATTATTAAAAAAAATGCGTAATTTTTTAAAACAAAGTCTTAAAAAAATATTTCGTAACAAAATCAGAATTATGAAAAGTGTGAGTGTGATAGTGGGGTAACCCCCCCTCCACCTCCGAATCATATATCTACTGTATTTAAAACAAAGACATCCGGAGAAATTACGGTTTCTGATGACTTTACAACTGTGTCCCTTCCCTGAGTCTTGTATCCCTCTGATTTTCCTTGTAAAAGCATATCATTTGGCTGGCGGCAACTCACTGTAAGCAATCTTGCTATGTAGCAAACTGATGTGAGGTTAATATGCAGTTTAGACTCCTGAAAAGGTGGTAGAGTAATGATGGCGAAATAACAATTTCATTAGAAGAATTCTCTGATCATCCTGTGTTCACAGGTACCTAGCCATATCTTCTAGGGATATTTTAAACATTTCTGAAATAGCAGCTAAAGTGCATTTCTCTAACATAGAACACCACCGAAAAGGCAATTTCATGGCTTCCATCTCGACGCATGATCGCCAAAACGATTGGTTACATGTGAGTATTCTTTCATTATAAACAGCATAGTTGTCAAATACCTATATATGATTGAAATAATTTTGCACAACTATTAAGATTGTGTACAAAGAATTAATGGGAAAACGGTGGCGTTGTTCAACATGGATTCAGTCGTAGTATACAAACTATTTTTTCTTCTCGGAAAAAGCCATCGTACTCTACACCTGCATTAATGTACGTTCTTCGTTTTCATGTTATTGAATATAATACCTTCTACTTGTAAGCACAATGCCTGAAATTTTGTGGGAGCAGTCTGAACGATTACATCGACGCCAGTGCTTTCTTGGTACTGAATTTATCAACCTCGGCGTCAAATGAAATCAGAGTGTAAAACCCGAAGAAATGCCGCTAAGCATTTATCTGGATCAGTAACGATCCTGCCGGCTCGCTACTTTCATGTTATTTGGATATAATGTCTGTAGGAATGCCATAATGAGATCATATTTATGTACTTTACTGTTGTCACTCTCAATTTAGTTTTACATTTTTTCGCTGACTAAACTGCATATTAGCTGGGTGAGTTAAGGAAGCAATGAATTTTTTTTCATTTTGCCAAGTTTCTGGTTACTGCCGATTTTTGCCGATATCTTCCCACTTTCTTAACAAGTCTACTCATTGAATTTGGCCAGAGTGGAGCGTTTACTTTTCCGATTTCTGTGGAAAGGACACATTCCACTTATCAAGCGGTTCATTCTGTTAGCAGCGTCATCTGGAAGGTAGGCTTGGCATATGATGATTACTAATTCGCAGACACGCACTGAGGCCACGTAGACGCTGAGTCTGCGTGGTCTCCGTTTGTAAGGCACGCTTTTCTGAACTTTGTCTTCTTGACGGAGGTGCAGTCTTGGGTCAAGAAAAGGTCAGATTAAGATGCCTGGCATCTGGAATGTCGTCAGGTGCTTACCGCCCTCTACAAGCTCGGCAAGCTGTTGGTGGAAGTTCCACGTTAGCAATATTTAGAAATCTAATGGAAGGTAAGAGCGATGACATTCTCGCGGAAACTCCATTCGTCGATGAGGACAAATTAGCTGGAGGAATTTCGGGATAGGATCTACCATGGATAACTTCCAGAGATCCTTGGTGTGGCAATGCTACTTTGGCGCACTGCTAGTTCAAGATAGATTCTAGAGTTACGGAAGCGTCGCCAAGCGGGACTGCTTGAGATGTGCGCTGAGTCACGAAACTGTACTGCACTCTCTTGTAAAGTGTCTGAGCATTGCTGATCTGTGAGTTATGTTGAACGGCTGTCGTAGTGTGTCGAACGAATCCGACTACTGGATGAGTTCATGGTGAGGATTGCTTCAGCACTCGCCTTTAACAAGGAAGGATAGGCATGTTCCTCTTTGTTCACTGGCAATGGCAAAAGAAGTTATGTAGTGGACCATGCTGAAAGGATTGAGGAAAGACACCTTACTCTTTGGTCAAGCCCTCATCCACTTTTTCAAATTCCAATCAAAAAACAGCCGAGCTAGAGAAGGCAGTATTCCCTCCTAGTGACTGGCAAAAGGTGGGTGACTTGCAAAACTTGTTAGGGTGAATGGCCCTACTTGCCTTTAGGTTGGATAACATTTGGACAAAGTCTCGTACTTTTGGTGATCAGGGTAATCTTGGATCTGTCAGGTTTCTTCTTTGATGCAGTCCTTCTTATACAGGAGGACTGCATCATTCATGTGTTCTACTTTTATCTCATTTCACTGTTTTTTTCCCCTTTCTTTCTCTTCGTCTTTTATGAAAGCTCTCACAAATTTTAGACAGACTTTGTAATGTCCCCTTTCGTCTGTGTCCCTGTGGCAAATAAAAACAATCATTATTATTGCCTTAGTTCGTTTGGATTAGGGAGAACAAAGGGACAAGAGTATTTTTGGTGAGACAATTCAGAGAGTGAATGAGGGTATGCATGTGGACACTATTCTTACTATACTTTTCCTGCCTCATTTCAGCAGATATTCTTTCAACACCTCTGCTCTGCTTTTGTTTCTACCTCTCTACAGCCATCCCACTTACCTCATTCTCACTTTGATTCTTCACCTTCTACTATCATCTGTTTCCTGCTTTTTTTAACTTTGTTTCCCTAATCCTTTCTCTCTCTCTTTCAGTACCTTTAACCCTTCGGCACTATCAGA
>NC_068985.1:122430254-122438159 GCF_001194135.2 Octopus bimaculoides
GCAATTGCCCTGGGGCACTGTGTCTACGAAGGATATGGCTCACTCAGTACAAGGAGGCCTTTCCACTTCTCAGCAATCTTGTATGAAGAGGCTGTCTTTCAAATTACAAGCATCTCGACTTGTTAAAAAGTGTAATGGAATCTCTTTACTGATAAATAACCATAAATTTTTCCACTTTAGCGACAATGATTTAAAAAAAACAGTTTGATGCCGCTCATAGGTGCAGGAATGACTTGACAACCGATGCTGGTGTGTTTACGTCCACATAACTTAGCGGTTTGGCAAAAGAGACCGATAGAATAAGTACTAGGCTTACAAAGAATAAGTTCTGGGGTCAATTTGCTCGACTAAAGGCGGTGCTCCAGCATGGCCGCAGTCAAATGACTGAAACAAGTAAAAGAGTAATCCCAAAAGTAGCTATATATTTTTTCTACTTTTGTTTAAATTATCAAATTACGCCTATCAACAGCTCAAAGCATTTTTGTTTCAGCTTTAAAATTATTGCATATATGTTTACATATTTTTTCATTAAATCAAATCTTTATCTTTCTTTTACAATATTTTTCGTTGGGGCAGAGTTGGTAACTAGGCAAAATGAGTAAATACAAATTTCTTGTTATTTCTCACTACCAATTTGAAACCATTACATTGCAAGTTTAGATGGATCCACAACTATGATACCAGCATCATCTAAACATAACTCTCTTCAGAAGGCTGTAATATCATTTGACAGGAACACGGTATAAAGAATATATATGAAACAAGGCTGTAACTTTAAATGTCTTTAATGTCGGCCACACATATATATACAAGCTGAATGACAAATGATGCATAAAGGCCATGATCTTCTCCTGTGTATTGCCTCCTGTCTGCTTGCTGACGTGTTGTGTCAGAGAGCCAACTAGATCACGTCTTTACAGTCTGTCTTGGCGAGAAAAGAGAAAGTCGTAAGGCCTCGTGTCAAAATCTCACTCTGGTGCCATCTAGTGAGCTTGTTTAAACCCACTGTCAAGGGAGTTAACTGCACCTACAGAGCTCCCCTAGACTGGAAGCCGTTGATTAAGAGTAGTGTAGGCAGAATAGATGTGCACTAGGAGAGCACAGAAGAATAAACCATGGCAAAACAGTTGTATGAACAATTGAAAAAAATACAATGCAAGTATGTACAAGGAAAAATGTTCATTAAAGAGAGGTGTGCAATCAAATAGAACAAAGCATATATGTACAATGATACAGAAAGAGAAAATATGAATGCGGTGTCTATAACAGTATAAGTCTATTCTCCAGAACAGTCACTGGTGAGGCAAAGTTAAGAAATGTAAATAGTCTGAGACAATTTCTTCGGCCAATGAACTGATCTGCCAGAAAATGTCCTGTAAGGTGAAGAATGCATTTGTATAGTTGGTGTTTTGGTGAGTGGAGGTGGTGCTTGTGGAATGATGGGTGTATCAGCAAGTGGCATAAATGTTTCAGAAAATGCTTTTTTTATTCTGTCGACTGAGACAGTCTCTTTTTCCGTGAATGTTCACGATGAACAGTTTCGGTGTGCTTCTAAGAATGTGATAGGGTCCAGTGTATCATTTCATACAAACACGGGAGTCCAAGTAAAAATATCCAGAGGTACTGTAGAAGAAATAGACTGATCACGAGGAAGCATTGGTAGCAGGTCAGCAAAGAATGACCCGAGTCACGTGATGTAAGATGTGGGGTCAGCATTTGGTAAGTTGATGGGTGCCAACATTGTCCAGGAAGTGCTAAGGTGGAGCCATACAGGAGCTCAGTGGAGGAGTAGCCTAAATCTTCCTTGACAGCTGAGTGGCACCCCAGCAGAACAATGGGAAGAAACTCGGACCAATGAGGAGCCGTGCGAATAGCGGCTTTAAGCTGGCAGTGGAATCGTTCCACCATACTGTTTGTGGTGGGATGGTAATTGTGGTGTGGATGTGCTGAACTCCGAGCAGTCTTGAAAGCTCATGGAACAGACAAGCTTCAAATTGGCGTCCATGATCAGTAGTAATTTTGGAGGGTACTCCAAACTAAGATCTCCACCCAGAGGCGAGTGCTCTGGCAACTGTTTCCATGGAAATGTCCACGAGAGGGATGGCTTCAGGCCATCAGGAGAAGCAGTCGATGCAGGTCAATGTATAAGTAAATCCGCAGCTGACTGGTCAAGGACCAACCAGGTCGATGTATATGTGATGGAACCTGGTGTCCGGTGGCTGGAAGTGTCCAAGAGGTGTTCTCACATGACGATGCACTTTGGAACGCTGGCATGGTAGACAGGCACATGACCAAGCAGTAATAGACCGATGCATATTCAGCCAGAAAAAGCAGGCCGAGATAAGCTTTACTGTGGCTGCAATGCTGGGGTGTGACAATGAATGCAGTGCTTCAGAAACAGCATGATGGTGACATTCAGGAACAAGGGGTTGGGGTGACCTGGTAGAAATATCGCAGAGAATAGTTCCTTCAGAAAAAGGCAGAGGCAGGTTTTCAAACTTGCAGCAGGAAAACTGTGGTGAAGAGATGTCCAGAGAATCCAAGAAGAGTTGGTTAGTAGCCATAGCAACCAAATCAATCGAAGCAGGAGACAACAATGCACCGATAGGCAGGCAAGATAAGGCGTCTGCGGGGATGTTGTCAGTGCCAGCAATGTGGCGAATGTCACTAGTGAAATGTGATATGTAGTCTAAATATCTTGTTTCTCTGGGTGAGTTCTGGTCCATTTTGGCAAAGAGAGCGAACATTAGCGGTTTGTGGTCGGTGAAAATCGTGAAATCACTACCTTCAAGATGATGAGAGAAATGCTTCACCACCAGGTAAATTGCCAATAGTTCTTTACCAAACATACTGTATCTCAATTTGGCATTTTTCAACTGGCGCGAAAAAAGGCTAATGGCTGACTTCGGCTGTTGACAGATTGCTGTAAAACTGCGGCAATAGCGGATGATGACGCGTCGACAGTGAATGTCAATTTTGCATCCGCAATAGGATGAGCGAGGAAGGATGCTTGGGCAAGGTCAGCTTTGACAGATGCAAAGGCTTGGATGGCTGTAGGAGACAGCGTTATCGGGGAGTCTTTTTTCCGTTGATCTTTCAAGAGCTGGGTGAAGGGAAGCAACTTCTCTGCACAGTTAGGAATGAAACAACAACAATAATTAATCAAACCAATAAAATTCCTGAGCTGTTTTAAGGAACCAGGAGGAGACAAGCGTTTGATGGCTTCCACTTTAGAGGGAAGCGGATGAACACCGTCGGCGTCAATGAGATGCCCCAAGAATTCCAAGCTGGCAGAGCCGAATACACGCTTAGCTGGATTGAACTTCACATCATAGGAACGTAGGCGCTTGAACAGTTGGGTTAAGTGTTGGAGGTGCTGGTCTAGAGTACCAGCAAAATGAAGCAAAAGGTGTGTGTCCATGCGAGAAAGAACGACATCCGGTTCTCTCTTCAGAATGATTCCATAAAAACGAATGATACCGGCACAAGCGTGCAACTTGACAGGTCAGTTCTGCAATGGCCCGCAAGATTTCAGAGGATTGCATGTTGTCTGAAGCAGAGAGGAGGACAAAGAAGTGCATTGAGGCAAAGGAAAAGGACTCATCAGACGAAAATAGGAAACAGAACGCCATGAAGAACAAGCTGGTTGAAAGAAATGCCGTTAGAAATAGTAGTCAAACACCCTAGTTGAAAGAAGACACGATGAGTAGCGAACTAGGAATTTTTTTTTTAGTTGAAGAGGATGAAAATAGGAGATGTCCTTACTAATATATAATCTGGGTGGTTGAGAGAAAGAAATTCATACCTGGCACATAGGAAAAATTTGTTGTCCATGTGAATTCTGGAGAAAATTCTGGATAATTTTTTTTTCCTTTTTACATGCAAGAAAAATATTCCTCAGGGACGCTGTGTTTTCCAAGGACCAAGTTGTAAATTCAGTTACAACACAAGGAAAAATGATTTGCAGTTTCCTGCTTGAAAATGGCTCCAAAATTTTCTGGTGAAGAAGACAATATGGCAATGAGAGACATCAGTGGTATGTTTCTATGTGATGAGTGGTTGTGTAGAATTCATCCGGGATTCACCATTTTAGAAGGAGTTGTGGTGTATGCTGTGTCGTGTCACCATTTTAGATGTCTGTGTTCCATGTCAAGTTACCATTTCAGATGGATCCACAACCATGATACCAACACCATCTAAACATGACTCTCTTCAGAAGGCTGTAATATCATTTGACAGGAACACAGTCTAACAGACTTACCCGTCCCCAGAATGGCTAGCCTTGTACCAAAGTTTGAAATTAATATTATAAAATGGCAAGCAAAATGCTTAGCGGCACTTTGCCTGTATTTATGTTTTGAGTATAAATTCTGCTGAGGTCGACTTTGCTTTTCATCCTTTTGAAGTCAATAAATTAAGTACCAGTTGAACAATGAGATTAATGTAATCAACTTACCCCTCCCCTAAAATTTCTGGTCTTGTGCCAAAATATGAAACCAATATTTAATAATAATTTATTTTTAACAAGAATATTAATTTTATTATGATGAAAGGATTCACCGAAAAAAACAAATTAAATGTTGTACATAATTTTCATTCAAAGAAATGAAACTACAAGAGTAACAGCATAATTCTGTTAATTACTGTAACTATTGAGGAGGCGCAATGGCCCAGTGGTTAGGACAGTGAACTTGTGGTCATAAGATCGCGGTTTTGATTCCCAGACCGGGCATTGTGAGTGTTTATTGAGCGAAAACACCTAAAGCTCCATGAGGCTCCGGCAGGGGATGGTGGCGAACCCCGCTGTACTCTTCCACCACAACTTTCTCTCACTCTTTCTTCCTGTTTCTGTTGTGCCTGTAATTCAAAGGGTCAGCCTTGTCACACTGTGTCACGCTGGATATCCCCGAGAACTACGTTAAGGGTACACGTGTCTGTGGAGTGCTCAGCCACTTGCACGTTAATTTCACGAGCAGGCTGTTCCGTTGATCGGATCAACTGGAACCCTTGATGTCGTAAGCGACGGAGTGCCAACAACAACAACTGTAACTATTATTTATGGTATTTATATGAAATATGATGTATTTTGTTTAGTCTAAATTCTGATTCTTTTTTGTCTGTGACTTTTTCCATTCACCATTTCAAAAATGTGTCAAATTCCTTCAGTATTTTATGGAAAAGCTCTGATGGACATTGAGTCATTCATTTATTGTCTGAGAGTCTTAAAGTGCCACGTCATAAACAGCATGCTTGTTCCATTCTGTGTAGATTTGGGAATAGTAAATCAATAAAAACAGCAAAGTTTCCATTCTTTACAATGTTTGATTGTCAATATACATTGTTCATAACAAGTTTAGGCATTGATAAGTCCCCTCATAACAAGTCATTAATTTTTTTGTTTCTGCTTCCAATGAATTTACATCAATCTATTTTATGCTTTCATCACTTTAAATATATTTTTGTCAGTTATTGCATCTAACAACAAAATCAGCAGATTTCATTCATGATAGTAAATAACATTTCTGAATTCTTCAAAAATTAAATAATATTTATTAAGTAATAAATTTTAAACTGAACCCATGAAAAAATTTGTAAATCTAATCAAGTTCAATAGACTAAGTTAAAGAGCTTTTTAAAAAATCAAATCAAGTGATAAAATAAACACGAACGAACATTCTGAGATCTCAGTTGTTTTTTAAATGAATGGGTATTTGTTTATTTGGTGGCCAGTGGAAAAATTATTTCAAACAATTTTTTTTGGTATTCCTATAGAACAGAATTGGAAATTATCTAGTGTGTCAAAGACTGTAAATTTTGGGGTGTATATGCTTTTGAGCTTAGATTACAATCCTGGAGGGGTGTATATGCTTTTGAGCTTAGATTACAATCCTGGAAAAAAAAAGCAACAAAAAGCTGAGGGGGTGTGAAACTCCCCCAAATTTACCTCCCCCCACTGTAATTTTTCAGCTTTGAACTTTTTCAAAATGTGTTTTTTCAGATTTATTTATTTTTTTTAAAACATATTTTTTTTTAGTTTAGCATTTATGTTTCAAAGTTTGAAAAGTTTTGAATTGAGAAATTCAACTATGTATAATTTATGTGTATTTTTGCACATCTACTTAATGTATCAATTTTGAAAAATGTAAGAAAAAAAATTCAGTCAGTAAATTTTGAATATCTGATAATACATGTCATTTATTTTTTAATGAAACTAAATTGTTACTGTATAAGTTGTGAGATATTAACATGAATTTTTTTTAAAACTTGAATCCTTGGTTTTTAACTAGTAAAATTGTTTGAAAGCAATAGGTTATTAGTAATTTTATAATCCAAAAACTGACAGAGTTAAGTAATGGCTAAATCAAATAAATGAATGCTTTCATTTTGTAAAATGAAAGGATACCTTATATTTTTACATAATCATAATCTCTGTTTAAAAAGATGTAAATCTGGGACCCCTCTCACCGTAAAAAATTCTGACAAATAAAAATGATAAAATATGGAAAGGGAGAGTAAGGGAGCCCCTCCCTCTCAGGAAGAACCCTAAATTTGAATTTTGTTTCTGAAGAATCATAATCTTAGATACTTGAAACATGAATCTGAAAACTAGTCCTGAAAATTAGTCAAAACTGGAAAATTATGGAAATGGTTGGGTTACTCCCATTGTTTTTATTATCACAATTTTGAACACACTTGACAAAATGCTTAGTGGCATTTCTTCTAGCTTTACAATCTGAGTTCTAATTCCACTTTTGGCATAGATGAAATAAGTACCTGTTGCAAACTGGGTTTGATGTAATCAACAAGTCCTCCCCCAACAAAATTTCAGGCATTGTGCCTATAGTAGAATTATTATTATTATTGTTGTTATTATTATCACTATTATAAGGCAACAAGCTGGCAGAGTTGTTAGCACAACTGGTGAAATGCTTAGCAGCATATCATCCATCTTTACGTTCTGAGTTCAAATTCCAACGAGGTTGACTTTGCTTTTCATCTTTCCAGGATCAATAAATTAAGTGCCAGTGAAACACTGGGGTTGATGTAATTGATTAGTCCCCTCTTCTCAAATTTCAGGCTTTCTGCCTATAGTAGAAAGGATTATAATTGAGAAAGCAGTGCATACTATCAAAGTGACACTGGGATAAAATATACGAAGCCCTATATACCCATCATGACTACTTGTCTCATAAGGGTACACCAGGCACATGCATCACAACCATACGTGTGCAACATGGTGGTCTCATATCAAGATATGACTTTGCAGGTGGGGCCCAGTTAGAATTTTCTTCAGGTTGAGTAGCCCATGCCGCTCAAAAGGTCCTTGAATAAGGGTTGTTTAAGGATGTTGAATGAAACACCCATGAATTATCCAAACCCCAAAGTATTCCTCTCAACACATGGCTATGATGCTTCCCACTACTTCTGCTCGTGATCAGAGATGCACATATCGTCAGCCACTAAGGGACATGCTCAACTGGTTAAGGTCTAACAACTGACTTGCCGATCAGTTGTTAGGCCATCTTTTATACCAAGACAAAACAATGTACATGATAATAGTTAAGAGCAGAAGCCATGAGAGCCATTGCCTGGTACTGCATCAGGGCAACTGCCACTGTCGCCAGCAGCAGAAGCAGCAGAATAGTCAAAATCTAAGTAGAAGTTTTAAAAAATGATGGTTTTCGGCACCCTGGATAATTTTCAACTCTATAGGCATGCCCAGAATTCCTTTTTCATTTATAGAAACATGGGTATTCCTTTCATTTGTTCACAAATTGAAAGTGGAAAATTGTAAGCAACAGGCATTGGAATTTTGAAAACTATTTTTCAAAAAGAGTAAACACAAAATTAAAACATCGAAAACATGATTTCCTTTTATCCCCCCACCTCGGTTTAAAAAAAAAA
>NC_068985.1:122438169-122458737 GCF_001194135.2 Octopus bimaculoides
TAATCTTAGTTGTTGAAAATATAGGAAGTGGGTGAGTGGATGGTTAAAAAAGTGTGCATGTGTGGGGGAGTGGGGTACTGTTCTGATCTGCCAGGTCATAGGTAAACTGTCGATATTTCCACTTTCAATTTGTGATCACAAACTGAGGGATTGCAAAAATGTTTTATTACGGTAATATAAGAGAAATTATTCAGTATTTTCCAAAGGCAGGAGGTTAAATAACAGCAAATAAAACTAGTCTTGATCAAATGCAGGTGAATGAGCAAATCTCAGCAACTAGTTCACAGAGGGACTGGAATTTTGCTCAGTGTTTTTTGTGAATGTGATCTGGTCACAGGAGTAACAAAATGTCGTGATTGACAGTATAACGCTTATTTGAACAAACTTCATTAATAGATGCACTTTAACAAACTTTTGACAAGGTATTGGTATTGTGCTGAGGAACTCATAAAAAAAATGAGTCTATCACTTTCCTGAAGGCTCGCACAAAGCAAGCCAGCTGAAAACCTTCTGTGAATGTAATTACAGCAAACTATGTGGTACTGGTTCAATAAATACTTAAATAGATGAGCAGTGATGAATATTGGTATTTTCAGTGAATGCATGACAAACTGGGTTCAACATTATCAAGAATGATTTGATATGATTAGATCAATGAATGCAATACCTATTGGTCTCCAAATGCATAGTCTTTTATATTTCAAATTGATCATGAGCTTATGCATGGAGAGAAGAAACACAACCAATGAAAAGTTCTTAGAGAACAAATATTCATAGAAGGTTACCAGTTGATCAGTTAAATTGAATGCAAATGTGACATCATTGTTGACTATCATCATAACTATGTACAGCAGAGTGTTCGTCCATTGCAGCCTATCTTGCATGTCAAACAGGTCATTAGCTTGCTGCCAATAATTCAACAAGATGTTACATTTGGTAATATAGTTTAGTCAGTTTGTCACATAAATAGACTGTGCATAGTAGAATTGGGTGAAATTGATGGATTTCAGCATTTACTTTCAAACACAGAAATTGATACTTTGATTACAATCCACATTCACAACATTGGCCAAAAATAGAAGACAATAAATACAAGATTGATGAAGGAAACAAAGCAGAATTTGCTTGAAAACCACCTTATATAATTCATATCCAAATTAATAAAAACCACCTTAACTTGATCTAATATAAGTAGTCAAATTTCCCCCAAACCACGCCATACCATCTCACATTAAAAAAGTGTCATTTGGGACAATGTAGTAAATATGTATAAAAACATACAGTGATTAGTACAACTGTACAGTTTAGAGTAGACATGATGCTCGAATCCCCACAGCAATATGGGATTCAGTACTGTTTTTTGTCTTATTTATACTATGAAATATATAACACTATACTTTGAATACTGTGTGAACTCAGATGCCTGTGGATAGATTGCTAGCTTGTCATTATAGCTACTTAATGTAAGTCCTAATTGTAACAGCCACAGACAATTTTATGATTTTTTTGTCTTATTCATCTATGTTATTAAATATCTATCTATATTGGTGTGTATGCATGTGTGTGTGTGTATAGTTTTTGCATTTGTTTTACAAGATTCTTAGTGTGAAATCATGCTGAAACAGATGTACCTTATGGAGAATAATTTTGTCATTAAAACACAGGCATTGGTTTTATTTTACTTTTTATCATTATTTTTTTTTAATCACTCAGTTAAACATTTGGTTGACTAATTTCTTGGTCAATCAACCAGACAGTTTGCCAGAATCCTTTTATCACCATTTGTGATGTCTACACTGCTGTGTCCTTGTTACTGTATGTCTATTGTGCATACATACATACATACACATAACATAAACACTACTCAGAGGGAAGAAAGAAACAAAACCTGTTTTAACTCTAAATAAAAAAAAAACACATTAAAATCAAATTTTCTTGTGAATTTTTCTGTAAGTTTTTTCCTGTGATTTTTTCCATGCATGATCCAAAATTTTGATGCTTTAGGGGAAAAAATTGAAGAGCATCAACACTGTATACATTGTTATATATACTATAAGATGCACTTATCTATCTACTTACAGCTCTAGTATATCATCAACATTACCATTTACCAGCATCAAACGAGTAAGTACATCTTGATTTTCATATTTTACATCAAGAATAGATTGCTGGCATTTAGACCAACATCACCCTTGATTAGGCAGACACATGGTTGAAGAAATTCTTCCATAATCATTCTCTCTTTTTTTAGGGAGAATTTATCTTGGGACTACATTATCTGTTGTATCCTTCAGACCTTAAATCTGAAACAGAAATTTTTCAGAGTACTTGGCAGTCTGATTCAATAAAATTTAATACAATTTACAATACATATCAACAGTTAGCCACCACCAAGCAAGCTTGCTTGGTGAGGAAAGTTGTTAAAAACCAGCAGGAACCCCCTACCCAGTATCTGCCAAAATACTAATAAATCCAGTGTAAGGTCATTGACTGTCTAGCAATAGCACAGGAACTTAGGAATTCTGGATTTGTGTTTGCCATGTTGTAAGATCACTGGGAGTAAGGTACACCATAGTTTTTGTTTTAGCATGTATCTAGAAGGCACTACTGTGTTGGCAGTACAAAACTGGCAGTACAACTAGGTAAGCTGTCTGGGTTCAGCAGTCCTGGAAAGCAGCCAGACTAGGAAAAGGATTACACCAAGCTTAAAACTCTGAGTGCCTGTGACTGAGGGAGTTAACCCCAAGAATAAATTGGGTTGGAAGAGAACTTATGACCTAAAGATGCAATGAAATGCCAGTTGTGTCTGAGACTCCCAATCCTCAGCCATGAGAATGGGAATATTCATTCAGTAATTCATTATTGACAAAATTCTTGGGTTCAGTTAGGATTTAAAGTTAGAGTTGAGTTTAACCCTTTAACATTTAAACCAGCCATACCTAGCCTAAATATTCTACCTGTTTTATGTTCAAACTGGTCAGATCTGGCCTCTCACATCTACCTTACAATGTCAAACTGAAAGTTAACAATCACATCATTGAAATCTTGAGATAAAGCATGATTCAGACTCACCCAACAAAAGCTATGAGATAAAGCATGATTCATTCGAAACAGTTTGACTAAGTATGTATTACATTTGACAGAGTAATCTGAACACTAAAGGGTCAAAGTTTGGTTCAGCTTAAGGTTGCTCATAAGTGGAATGCTTTTGTTGATAGAAATAGAAAAAAAATCTGATAACCCCAAAAAGCAGGAAAGGGTGTAACTATCTCTTCTCAGTGTTATTCCTCGATTCAAAAAGGATAATGGCATATCACCTGTCAATTACCATTCACGCCGGTCTCACTTAATGTATTGTCAAACTGACGGGAGTCTTATGTCAGAGACTCTGGAACTTCTGGACTTCTTATAACCTTATTTAACCCTCACGGTTTTGTTTTTCATCAGCAACTCCAGCTACTCTAGCCATTTCGTCAAATTTCTTGAAGATTCCACCTGAATTACAGATAGTGGTTCATGGATGGATGCTATCGATCTTGACTATGCCAAAGCCTAGAATCTTGTACTGCATAAATGACTCATGGTGAAGCTTTCTGCTATGGGTGTGGAGGCTAATTGGTTGATGTCCTTCATTGTCAGTCAAAGAAAAGGTAGTCATTGTACTAGGACAACATACTGCACATTCAGAAATGACATCTGGTATCCAGCTGGGATCTGTTCTAGGCTCTCTTATTTGTTGCATACAATAATGAAATATATGCCAATGATGATGATGAAGCATGTTACTGTGTTGAAATACAGACATTACACTAGCTTGCAATAAAAAGAATGGATCTTGTATGCTACAGACCTTTTCTGCAATCTGACCTGAAGTCAATGCAGCAATGGACTGCTAACTGATAGCTCAAGCTGGCTGTAGACAAGTACGCCACTGTACATTTAAGGAGAAAAAAACCCAGAATTTATCTCCTCCCTCCACATCATCAACCTTAAGAAGTCTACTGGTGAACATGACTTAAGATTTATTGTCAATAATAATCTGCATTGAATGAACCACGATTGTAAAATCAAGAAAAAGACTGAAGGTGCATGACTCATTTAGACCTTTGTCAGGCACTCACCAGCTATTTAAAGCTCTATATGGGTTTTTCCACACCTTTGCATCTCCTGTCTGGAATCCCTATCTTGTCCAGTATATTGATCTGCTGGAACCTGTCCAGAGACATGTAACCAGACAGACACCTTCTGTCAGTCATTAAACATATCTTCTCCAGGGATCAGGCATCGATACATAAAAGTTTGCTGTCTAGTGGCTGACTTGGTAGATGTCTACAAGATTAATGACCCTCTTTCCAACAACTTTGACCACCTTTTTGAATTCAATACATCGTACCACCCACGGACATGCTTATAAAATCAAAACACAGTCCAGCACCCATGACTTTTGGAAACATTTTTTTCATGTTCAGAAATGTTGAAGTATGGAATAAACTCCCTACATCTATTGTTAACTGTTAGGGCACTACATCCTTTAAAACTCTTAACTTTCCAGAATTCACCAACACTACTCATGACATGCCTAGTTATCCTTACTTTTTATGACACTTTTAATGTTCACTTTAATCTTTTTCTGTGTTTTATTTTGTGTACTGTGCATGTACTTCTAGTTTTTATAGCCATCTTGGATCTATTTCAAAACGGGGGCACCAGCTTTCATTTATGTTTTATGTAGTGTTTTTGGTACCGAAAGACTTTCAAACTGCGTATACTTATCTATTTTGTGTTATAGAACAGAAAAAAATTTTTGTATTCAAATTTATTTCATGTAAAAAATTGTCTTATTTTGATAATTTCTACCAATCACTGACATCTATTCAGTTGAAAACAGTTAGCGCTGTAACGGTGTGTATCGTATTAATCCCCTAACCCTAACCCTAACCCTAACTAGACTGTTAACCCTAACCCTAAAACTAACCCTAACTCTAGAATCCGAACTCTAAAATTGTTACACACATAGATACGCACAGCGTAATTTATTATATAAACAATATATGCGTATAAATTACGATTAAACCGGATGAAATATGTCACAGGGAATAACATTTTTATGACCGCCCAGCAGTAACTCTATTCAGCTGAATAGACGTCAGTGATTGGTTGAAATTACAGAAATACGACAACTTTAACATGGAATAACTTGCGATGTACGTTTTTTTGTTAAGAAGACTAAGAGTAAAAGATGTTTTATACGACACATTCTACCAGTGTCCCAAGTTTCAAAGTGTTTCGTTAGTGTTTCGTTAAGAAAATACTGGTGCCCCCGTTTTGAAATAGATCCGCCATCTTTCTTTACTTGAATTATATGCCTGTTTGTCTCCTTTTTTAACCTTTTCTGATAAGTTGAAGTGAATCTGTATAGAATAAGCTCAGATTTGTTATGTCTAGTGAACAGGAATTTGAACATTTAAATCTACATATTTGCATAAAACTGATGTCTTGTTTGTTTTCCTCTTTTTATCAGAGAGACTTGAAGTTTGAGTCCAGGCAGTATTTGTTGTCTGAAAAATTACTTGTTGATGTTGACATCAAGTTTAAGAAACGAAGCCCTTCAGAAGAGTTCAAAATAAAGAATATTTCTCAAGAGAGCTACAGTAAGCATGATGTCAGTGATGATAATGATTGCCATGATGATGGTGATAGTATAAAAAACAAAAAGAATAACTGTCATAGTCGGGCATCGAATGAGCCACACAAATTAAGGTAAATTATTTAATAAACATTTTTTCTAATTTTTTTTTTTAGTAAACCCAGGAAGATATAAGATATACTAGAGCTAAAATAATGAAAACATTTGATTTTATTCATCCAATTTAGTAGGATGACACAAAAATCACTTGCAATTATTTCATTCCTCTCATGGCAATATACACTGATTTTACTCTATAATGTCCAATTTTACCTAAAGGGAACATTCTACAGAGAAATAGGCATGTTATTACCAGTAATGTTGTATATGTGAATGCAAATACATAGAGATGTAACACATCAAACAACTATTATTAATGATAACTGTATCACAGCATCGACTAGAAAATTGGATGTTGTTATTCACCACTGGTCATGATACACTTGCTTGCATTGTAGCTTTCAAATGATGCCACCCCTGCCAATTAGGTGGGGAAGCCAACATCCCCCCTGAATAGAATGCCAGTCTCATTTACAGCTGAGTGAACTGGAGCAATGTGAAGTGAAGTATTTTGCTCAAGAACACAATGCACTGCTGGTTTGGGAATCAAAACCATGAGCTTTTAATCATGAGTGCAGTTTTGAAGGGAGGGGCTTAATCGATATCAATGACTCCAACATTTGACTAGTGCTTAATTTTATTGATCTCAGAAGGATGAAAGGGAAAATTGACCTTGGTGGATAGTGCTAGAACAAATATAAGTTCCAAATTTTGGCACAAGGCTAGAAATTTCAGGAGAGGGGCTAAATTAATTACATCAACCCCAGTGCTTGACTGGTACATATTTTATTGACTTCAAAAGGATGAAAGGTAAAGTTGACCCTGGCAGAATTTGAACTCAGAATGTAAGGGCGGACAAAATTCTACTAAGCATTTTGCCTAGTGTGCTAACTATTCTGCCAGCTTGCAGCCTTTAGGGCTGGAACAAATATCACAAAGCATTTTCGTCTAATGTTCCTATGGTAAATGTTCTAATGATTTGGTCAATCCACGGATGTCATTTCCTAAATTATATATCATAATGTGTGATGTTGATTGTATTAGTAATCAACACTGGTTGTAGTAACATCACTTCCCTTGTATCTTTTTTATTCCTGGATGAACATAAACACTTATTCTATCACTGCTCTCTTGCTGCAGAATACAAGGGAGGGAGAGAGAGGCAGACAGAGAAATTGTCAAACAAAATTAGAGTTCAAACAGCTTTTTGAAAGTAGTGCTATAGATAGCAATGGTGAGGAATACATTCCACCTCCCAGTAAAAGTGAAAGCTTTTTGCAAGATTGAATTGAATTACTCACAAGCTTTGACTTTTGCTGAAGTTTTGAATTCCCTATCTCCTCATTCAGTGCATTACCTTGTACTAAGTGAGTCATATTGCACCCCCCACCAATCTAAATATCTGAAAAATACAGATATCAGTTCAGGAATAGAGGAAAGGTAAAAATTCTACATCCAAAATAATTTATATATCTGGCAGTGTACTAAAATTATTTCAGAGTAAACTTAATTTAAAAACGAATTTTTATTACCAACCGTGTTCATTGTAATGCATCAAGCTAGTGAGGGAGCCTCTTAGCAGTTGCTTCAACCTGCTAGAAATAATAGCCAAATTTTCCTCATCACACCATGTTGTCTTGAAAAAAAATATGGAAGGGTCAGAATTTATGAATACTTTTGATTATAAGTCTTCCCAAATGCCTTTTAATTAACATGAGAGATGACTGGGCTAAACAACATTATAATGGGAATTTTATCTTTCATCTTGTTTCAGTCATTGGACTGCAGCCATGCTAGAGCACTGTCTTGATCGGTTTTAGTCAGACAGATTGCTCCCTCCAACACTTAGTTCTTATTTTAAAGTCTGATACTTATTCTATTAGTCTCTTTTGCCAAACTGCTAAGTTACAGGGATGTAAATAAACCAACACCAGTTATTAAGTGGTGGGGTGGGGTGGAAGCAAACACACATACACACACAAAGTTTCCATTGACCAAATTCACTCACAAGGCATTGGTTGTTTATTTATTTCCTTCAAATATTGAAGTCTTAACTGAGTTTATTTTCCTTTTTACCTTTTTTAGAGATTGTGCCTTCTGTCGCAAGAATGGTGAACAGAAACAATTTTATACCACACACAGCCTTAAGGATCAGAAAGGAAATGTGACATGCCCTGTCCTGCAGAAATACGTCTGTCCCAGTTGTGGTGCCACCGGTCTTACAGCACACACAAAATTGTACTGTCCCTATGAAAAGCATTACATATCACCAGTGGTCAGCCACTTAACTCCACGGATGAGCTCAGGGAAAAGACGCACAAAATTCCAGTTATAACCTGCATATCCTTTTTTCTTCGCAATGATGGAAACATTTCTGCTTTTATGATCGTCAGACTTGACCGTAGCACTCAATGTCATAGTCACCATTGAGTCAATAAGGAAATTTCAATGGAATTAGTTGCTCAACTTATTGGAAACAGTAATTCAGTCTTCCTTATAACACATCCTTGCCATCTTAGAAAAAGAGAAAGAACACATGGGATATTGTAGTCTAAGATACAATATGTGAAATTAAGATGAGCACCAGAGCTGTTTTAGCAGCATTATAGTTTCCTCGGCAAATCATAGCACTGAGATCTACAGTATTTAACTGCAAGCCACAGAATATATGAATCAGAATTGGGTCTCTAGAATCTTGAGGATCCCAGCCTGCTCATACCTGATGAGCATGACAGAAAACCACAGACCTAATTTATTGTACTTACATTATTGAATACTTTTGTTTTTTAAAGCGTCATTAGACATTTGCTGGTCCTTTATTTTTTAATTGATAATTAAGCATTAAAAGATAAAACTGTTTTATGTTAACGATTAAATATAAAATAAACAATCGAGATTAGGAAGCATTACAACACACACTGAAAGTATTTTTTACTTGAAAATCTGGGAAAGACTTCCGTCCCCTCGCATTTCTCCGAAATTTATTTATTAAAAAAATTTTTTTTTTGTCAAAACCCCCGTTTTCAGATACGGAGGTTCGGGAAAATTGCCCGAAATCGGCATTGTTAATTCCCCACCTCCCAATTCTTCAATTTTTACTTTTTCCCCCAACACTAACCCTAACCCTAAAACCACAGCCCTAAAACCCTAACCCTAACCGAACCTACAGAAATGTTATGAAATTTTTGTCCGAATCATAATGTCCGTATTTTTCCGCATATTTAGAAAAAAATAAAAATAAATTCTTAAAAAAAAAAATTTTACAAAAATGTTTGGAAATTTTTTTCAGGATCATAATCTCCATATTTTTCCGCATATTTTGAAAAAAACATTCTGAAAAAAAAAAAAAAAAGAAGGAAATGGGGGTGGGAGTGGTAATTTAAAAATGCCGATTTTTTTTTTGCAGATTCGTATTCCCCGTAACCGAAAAGTGGGGTTTGTGTCGGAAAAAAAAAAAAAATTAAATTTAAAAAAAGGGGGTATTTTTTGGGAGGGACGGGCGGAAGTCTTGCCAAAATCGGCAAAAACCTGGTCAGGGTTAGCGACAAATTACTGTTTCAATAAGGTGTCATCCAACCCATACAAGCATGGTAAAAGCAGACGTAAAAACGGTGATGCATCCAACACTATGACATCCAGTTTTTTAATCTTAGCATTATTTTTTAAAATTTATCTTCAACACTAATTATTAATAATTAATAGATAAAGGATCAGCAAAGTTCCAATTATTCTTTCGCAAAAATATTCAATAATAATGGAAGTAAAATAAATGATGGGACTCATAGTGTACTGCAGTACAAAAAAAAAAAAAAGGGTCTTTTATAGGACCTTACTTGTTCCAACCCACACGGTTCCTGCCTCTAGAAATATAAAAGATACTTAGACGATAAATACTACAGCATCTTTATAAAATATTATCGTATCTCAACCAACCTGGAAATAAATGTGATCCTTATGTTACGATATAGCTGTGACATAAGGTTGGGTCGCCAGTTTGCTCACTCAGTACGACCCATTAAAACATGACATAACATAATTCTAGATTTGTCATATCTTCTGAGTCTACGAATGGGACTAATCGCGAGAAGCTTTTTAAAATAATCTATTATCGATTCATTGTTTATTTCTAAGTTGTTGTGTGAGAAAGAGAGAGAAAAAAAAGGAAGAAAAGAAAAGAAAAAAAAAAAAACTTCTTTGGAAGAAGCGGTGAATTTCTGGCCAGCTAAATACTGCAACGCAATTTCAGAACTGATTTTATTTTAGTCATGTCGCTTTTATACGTTCTAAATATTACCATGGTTTCAAGTTCAAATTCAACAGATGGCTGTGTGGTTAAGAAGTTAGCTTCGCAATTAAATTGATTTAGACTTGATCCTACAGCGCGGCGCTTTGGATAATTATTTTCTACTAGTCACGAGCCAACCTAATTCTTGTCAATGAAATTGTGTAAACGAAAACCTTTGAAAGTCCGTCTTAGTTTTCTTGTACTTGGATAGTAAACTTAAACTGCAGTTTTGATTTAACACGAACTCAGTTTTAGCGTGACATTAACAGAATCCACTCTGTTAGAATCATTTGGATCAGAGTTTGAAATAACTTTCTCAGTTCTTTCATTAGGCATAAATGTCGTTGTTACATGTATGAAATAGCAAAGTCAAATCTATCCACTAACGCACCCTCCTATATATAATAAAATCTCTATTCGTCATTCACATAAACCCAAACTCCCATCAGTGTTGTGTTTATTAATACTGAACAAACCACGTTTGTGGCTACATGTTGACGGCTGTTCAAGATCTGAACTAACCTCACAAATCTATTTTAAATAAACTTTCTCATTTAATTCACTCAAACTAACCATTTTTCTTTGTTTATTAGAGAGAGCTTGAGAAAGAGAGAGAGAGAGAGAAAGAGAGAGAGAAAGAGAGAGAAAGAGAGAGAGTATTTTTGTTTTCAATTATGGATGAAAATTTCAAAACACAAATTGCGTGAAGAAAGCCTAGGTCTGAGCAGCCGATTTACGGGTATGAATGTTAGCAACACCACACATTATGTGTGTATGTATTGGTTTGTTTGTTACAGTGTAGCCATTATTTCAAAGATCTAAAGACCGCTTGGCCGTGTCGAATTTATAGCTACACTGGATCAAATAAAGGTGCCGAAAATTGTAGTGATGTGTCTGTCGACAGCAAAATGTTATAAACATACGCACATACTAACACACATGTTTGGAAAGTGGGCGGAGTTTAGTGTCAAGTCGCTGTTCAACGTTAAATCGAGAGGGTTTGTTATAATTTCTTTGAATGACCCCGTCATTGTTGTTGTTGAGTTCGGCGTTGAAGACGTAACGGAGGTATAAACACCACCAATTTGCGAGGCTGTAGGTGGTGTGGCGTGGCGTGGAAGTATAGCTGACTCAATTGCTTTCACCTCTTTACTCGAATTTTATCGAACCAATTAAAGGGAGCCTCTATGCGCCCTCAATCTGCTAGAAATAGCAGTCAAATCTCGTCAACTGCACCCTACCCTCTTAAAACAGAAAGGATAGTTAAGACAATGTCCTAGATTCGAAAAAAGACGAGGATGGTCAAAGTTAGAACATCTATTTTAATCAGAATTTTTGTGACTTGGCAACAACTACTAGTACGGGATCTTAATTTTCTTCCGACCACTTAAAAAGTATTTCTAATTTAATTTTTCCAAACACTCACGAGATTATTTTATACATTCCAACAGTTTTTTCAAATAGATCACAATTTTCATAATCAACAGCTTTAGGTCCACTAATACCTAATTCCTCCATACGAAACCTAGCAGTTAGTCAGCTTTTCTACCTAGTAATGTAAAAGCAAAATCAAACTGCTAAGAGAAAGAGTACTCTCGTCCAACCATGTGCCTTTTCTCACGGATACAACTATAAACGGGAGTCACCACAACAACAAATAGTTGCCGCTTCCGTTATGTGGGCAATGGAAGTGTTCAGTTGGCTAAAATTGCATAACTTTAAATGCCTGCAACTTTAAATAATTTCTATTAAGAACCCAGGATCTTTCTGATTTGGCGGACACCATTTGTTTTCTAACGAAACATTTTCAAACTTGGAACACTGGTACAATGTGTCATATAAAACATCTTTTACTCTTAGTGTTGTTGAGAAAAGTTTATATTTTAAAAGTTATTTCGTGTTAAAGTTGTCGTATTTCGGTAATTTCAACCAATCACTGACGTCTATTGAGGTGAAAACAATTACTGCTGTGGATTGTCAACAAGACGTTGTGGCGGTGTAATGGGATCTTTTCCCTTGAATAAAAGTAGTGCCGTTTGTCAACTACAACTATCGGTGGTACAAACGCACGAACGATGTCATAAATAACAGTACCGCCGATAGTTGTTGTTGACAAACAACGGCACTAATTTTATTCAAGGGAAAAGATCCCATTACACTGCCACAACATGCTGTTGACAAACCACAGCAGTAATTGTTTTCACCTCAATAGACGTCCGTGATTGGTTGAAATTACCGAAATACGACAATTTTAAACATGAAATAACTTCGAATATGAAAATTTTTTCTCTGTTCTATAAGAAAATATACAAGTATACGAAGTTTGAAAGTGTTTCGGTAGAAAACACACTAAATAAAAACTAAATAAAAAAGTTGTGTCCGCCAAATCAGAAAGATCCAGACCCCCCTCCTCCCAAGAAAAAACAAAAAAGCCCCCCACCCAAAAGAATTATAAAGAAAAAAAAACAAGAATTATACTATGTCTTCTCATTAATAAAGGGGGAATAGAGGGTTAAAATTGAACTCATATTTTTGAGGAAGTTTGGTATTTGTCAGTTTAAGAATCGTTGCATTAGTTAGAACCCTCTACAATCGTGAGATATTTTGACTGAAGGGCACCACTACAAGTATACCAGCCCCAGCTTAACTATAAATGACTGGAAGCAAACTCTTTAGGTAAATAATTGTTACTTGCGTGCTCAGTTTTATTATACGAGTTCCTCTTGCTATGTGCAATGTGGTTTTGGTTAGAGCAACCATAGGCAACTTTCTGAATCGAGACGTGAAAAAAACTTGTTGAGTTTTTGTCAAAAATTTTAATGTTTATATAGATATGACGTTACGCGTACTATTCAAAAAACCACAGATTTCCTAGCTTTGAGCTTTACAAAATTCTAGTGCGAGTGGTGTCAAGATATTAATTTCGGTAATTTTTCGGATTAACACCCGCACGATCTTCGCTAGGGTGTTAGGGTTAGGGGGTACTACTAAAGCAGCGCGGACCCGAACGCGCAGTCGCGCGTCCGCGCTAGCTAGTCTTGAGTGGTCGATCCTAACCCTAACCCTATCCCTAACCCTAACCCTGTCCCTAACCCTAACCCTAACCCTATCCCTAACGCGCGTGTGCAAATGAATACGTGTTTAGGGTTAGGGTTAGGGTTAGGATCGACCACTCACGACTAGCTAGCGCGGACGCGCGACTGCGCGTTCGGGTCCGCGCTGCTTTAGTAGTACCGGGTTAGGGTTTTAGGGTTTGGGTTAGGGAATTCCGTCCCTAACCGTAACCCTAACCCTAAAACCTTAACCCTGACCCTAAAACCCTAACCCTAACACCCTAGTGAAGATCGTGCGGGTGTTAATCTGAAAAATTCCCTTAATTTCTTGGTTCAAGGTAGGAAAAAAAATATAAGAGTAGCCTCCCCTGAATATTGTCTTCCGTTTACATTATCATTCATTGATTTTCTTTTACAAGACGCGTGCTCACAAGATTAATGTGGTGACATCGGTGCTGAAATAGTAGTTTGAATGTGGAAAAAATATGCATACATGTTTTATGGCCCTTACAGCATTTGCAACATTCCGTATTAGTAAAGCATCAGACAAAATGCCTTCAACCTCAAGAACTTGTCAATGAGATTTTATGGCACTTCTCAATCAGACTCGCCCAACAAAACAAATCCAGAATCAAAACAAGAAAACCCAAACATGCATAAATATTGGTTTCAAATTTTGTCACAAGGCCAGAAAGTTCGGAGGAGGGGGCAAGTTGATTACATCGACTCCAGTACTTAACTGGTACTTATTTTATCGACCTCGAAAGAATGAAAGGCAAAGGTGAACTCAGAACGCAAAGTCGTACGAAATGCTGCTAAGCATTATGTCCGGAGTGTTAATGCTTCTGCCAGCTCGCCGTCTAAGAATATATACACAAAAGGCAACGAAGCGGTTACATAGGTTGAAACAACTTCCAGTTGGATATTTCGTATAACTAAACAAATCGGCCAAACTCACACGCTCTCCAAAATACATAAATGTAAAATTTAAATAGAATTATTTTTGTATTTTACTTATGTTTAGATCAAGGTTATTCCTTCACCTTCTTTAATCTCTATTGAAAGAGTAAACTATTTGTTAATTTAGCTTTCATTTGTTCTTTTTTTTCTTATTCTAAAGAAGTATCTTTTTCCAATTCCTTGATTAATTCTTCTCCGAGTTCCAAGTAAATCGCTTTACAAATAATTTATCTTTCAGCATTTGCTTTTACAGAATGCTTGTTCTGACAGAGTTCTTAAACAAGAATATTCTTACAACTCATTCCAACGAATGTGTCAAGATAGTTATAACATTTAATTACAAATATTTCGAATTATTAAGCTCGTCTTCTATGGTTTTGAACATGCACCAGTCTTCAGAAATATTTTCTATAGAAATCATACACTGTCTGCTGATAAACAGTAGCTCTTCTGTTGATCATCAAAATAATTTAGTCTGTTTTCCTGCACAGCGGGTGAGAAACGAACGGCTAGCAGAATTTATTGATATGAGAAATATACTGTATCATGAGCTACCATTAAGTTTAATATCTCTAATTTAGTAATAATTCAACCTTTGCTGATAGAAAATGTCTTTCTTATGTAAATACATTGCACCATTAGGAATTCCAAACCATCAGCTGTAAATTCTGAGTGATTTCATCATCAAGATTCGTTGGTTATGTTGTCTTCCCTCCTAATTAAACATCAGTTGTTTTGCAGCGTGCTAACGATTCTGCCAGTCACCGCCTTGCACGATTTTCTTATATTGAAACATTTACTTATTCGTTTCGGTAATTCAATAAACTCAAGAGAAGACTTATTTCCATTCCCCATTGTTGTTGGTCCAAATTTTAATTTTTCAACTTTCAGTCACATTTCAGTTTTGTTATTATTTTCTGTATTCAAAATCCTGTTAAAATCGACTGTATTTTATCTTTTACGAGGTCGATAAAATAAACTATCAGTCAAGTACTACTCCACTTTGTGCCTGTCAGAAAAACCTTTGAGTTATTTCCCTTACACTTGTTTATCTTACACTCATTTTCTTTTAAGTAAAGAAACAAAGCAGAGTGAAAAAACACCCTTTTACATTCACTAATGTTACCAAAAATTACGTTACTAATATTATTGAGTTACCTTCCTTGCTTATTGCTTTTAAATTTATAACAAACTTAGGAGGAGTTTTTATCTATTAATTGTCTACATGGATTATTTGAAGCGTGACCACGGTCAAATGACTGAAACAAGTTAAAAATAAAAAGTTCATTTATCCAAAGTTTCTCAACTCCATATATTACATGCAGTAGCGTAGCTAGGGTAAATGGCGCCCAGGGCACAGCCAAAATTTGCGACCCCCCACCACAATTTCCAAACCTAACCCATCCGACCCATTTTTAAGAGAAAACGAAACAGTTATTTAGTCAGAAAATATTCATAAAATTTATTTATTCAGAAAGTAGACATTGACTATTTTAAAGGAGGGCCCTTCTAGCTTTCTTCGACGCAAAGTTGTCAATGATGCAATCGAAATTGGTGTTCTCCACTTCTCGCTTGATACTCAGCAACGCGAGGTCACGGAGCCTTCCTTGTGTCATAGAAGCTCGCAGGGAGGATATGATCAGGTTCAGCTTGCTGAAGGATCTCTCGCAACCAGCAATGGAAACAGCTACTGTCAGCAGAATCTGTATCACGACGAGAAGGTTAGGGAACACACTTTCATCTTCATATTGGACGATAAATTGGAGAAGCTCCTCAGGATTTGATATTTGGAGGTGTTCGCGACCTGCAAGTAGCATTCTGCAATCGAGGATTTCTTCGAAAAGTTCGGTTGCATCGATATCGTTGCTGTAGTTGTTTCTAAAGGTATTGCAACGTGTCCGGAAATCCGCAAAACTGCATCCATCCGAGCACTCCATCTCGTTTCAGATTGTGATTTAAGAACCACAGGCATTATGGCCTTCAGTTTGCCCCAGCGGTGTGTCGAACGAGAAAATAATACGTAGAGTGTTTCGATTGCGCCAAAAAATGCAGACATCAGCAGCTCTTGTTTAGCTGCGTGTAGGCCGACTAAGTTTATATATATATACCGGGAGGTAGAAATACTCGGGTTGGTGTCCAAAGGTGCAGTAAACCCACTAGAAATGACGGACCTCCTGGCTTTTGTCAAGGCATCCCTCTAACAGAAGGCTAACTCGTCTAAAAGCCCGCTGCTCTACTGAACTGAATATCACACACTTTGCTTGTCTCTGGGTTCTTTGGTAATGCTCAGGAGAGTTGCTGTGCTGTTGTGCAAACCGCACTCGTCTTAAAACCCTTGCACAGGCATTGCTGACACTATCAGCGGTGGGTATACTTGTCTAACGAGTAGTCAGCCATCATATAAGTGAAGGCATGATTAGGGTGTTACACTCACGATCTCTAGATCGTGGTTTCAATTCTTAGACCGGGTGGTGCGTAGTGTTCTTGAGTAAAACACTTCATCTCATCGACACCGTGCACCTGTTCGGGTAAAGTCAATTTGATGGAAGGAGTGAGCCAATATAGAGCACATACATTTGATCACTATAGACAAATCATTTGTACATCATATAAGATGGAGGGTCCATCGTATAAGAGAGTAGCAAAAAAGTTAGATTCAGAGAATCAAGCGGCACTCACAGTAAGCTTCCCATTCGGAATCAGCTATCAGTTTATGTAGTAATCAATTACCGTGTAATGTAATGTGTCCGTGTAACTGAAAATCCTGATAATTAATTTTTCTGAGGGAGGTAAATAATGTATAAAGTTAGGAAGTGTGAGAGTTTAATATAGACTTACTTTTTTCATATGACCTCCATATGATTACAGCCGTTTCATAACCTTTATCATGTAGTATTATTAATTATAGTAAGCAAAGTTATACATGTGATTATATCAATATGAATGTCCAGCTTTATACAATGCAATTGTATATTCACAAACTGATACGAATAAAGAAAGTTAACTCGTCAGATCACCGGCGACATCATGGGTACATCTATACTATCGCTCCTTTTCCTTAACTGGTACATTTTTATCAATTCCAACAGGATTAAAGCCAAACCTGACATCATAGCAGAGAGAGCCGGAACGAATACTGTTCTGCACTGCTCTGTAGCGAGGGACCGACTGTGATTTGAATCATTGCTCTCAGATTTTCCCAGTCTATAATCACGAACTAATAATTTACCTCCATAAAAAGTGTCGAATAGCGCACATTAATTAACTTATAGTGTCGAATGACGCAAATTAATCATATGTAGTGATTTAAATTTCTTGAACTATTTTCATAGTAAGCAAGTTACTTACAAAAGATTCCTAACCGCTACGTTCATTGAACGTTGTTTCATTAATTTATTAGATGTACATTTGTATATATACCGTATTTCTCCGAAAATAAGACGGGGCTTATATTAATTTTCACTCCGAAATGACGCACTAGGGCTTGTTTTCAGGGAAGTTCATATTTTTTTCATGCACCGAAAAACGACATTATGAAAGAGAAAATTACGAAATTACTAAATAAACAGAAATTATGGAAAGCGATCTACATTTACTAAACGATTTACATGTTCTTTTACTCAGAAACTTATTAACAACAATTTATTCAAAAACAGTCATGTCATCGTCCTCTGGAATGTCATTGTCCTGCAAATCACCGGATTCCAAAATTCCTGCTGAGTTTCGTGTGACTCCATTTCCTGCAGAACTTTCGTCCCCAATCTCTCATGTCGAGCAATAAAGTTCTCACTAAATGAGAAGTTCTTCTCCAGGTAGCCTGCTCGTAGTGCATTGGCAACACAGCTGTCTGGGATTTTGTTCCATGAATTTGTCACCCAAGTCACGATCTCCTGCAGGCTGGGTTTCACAAAATTTCCACCCTGATTTCTTTCCATTCTGATTTCAATATAGTCATTGATTTCCATGCGTAAATGGTCCTTGAATGATTTCTTTATTGTAATGTCAAGAGTCTGGAAATAGGCAGTCATTCCTGCTGGTATCATGATTTGATCTATTCTTCTTTCTGCAAGGAAGTTCTTCATGTCTTTTGCGCGGTGCGTGTTGGCTGAATCCCAGACTATCAGACCTCTTTGGCTTCCTCGCAAAATAAATGGCAGCATGAAATCGACCCACTTCCTTAAGATACTATTTCCATCGAGACGAATTACCAAAATACATGTAACTCGTGCACTTTCGTAACCAGTGAAGGGAATGTAGATTGACGACGCACCCCTTTGATCAATTGTCGATTATGATCTTTGGCCTATGAACACTGCAGTTTCACCCATAGCAATCATGTTGGAGAGACGGTATTTAGAAAAGTGTATTCCATCAACAAACGACTTAAATGCAAGTGCACGTTTAATAATCTTGGTATCTTCTAGTTTGAAGTGTTGTCTGCCTTCTCAGAGAAAGTTCATGTCGCTGAAGGAAACCACCCAGCCAGTGTTGCGATGCTTTGAATTCTTCTGGAAATACACCAAACAGTGGTGCATTTACAAGGGCAAATGCTTGAATATCAGTCCTGCGAACAGCCAAAGCCTTTGCTCTCCCGTCAGCAATCCATTCACAGATGACGTCTTCCAGCTCAGAAAATGGTGGTTGCTGACCTGATCCACACTTGCGCTTCTTTGCATTTCCCTCATCCACTTGTTGACTGAGCTTAATCGTAGTCTACTCGTCATTTTCGAACCATTCAGAGATCCAAATTCTTTTCTTTGCAGAAAACAGTAAGATTCTTGCCCATTGATTCCTCCACGATTCCTTTCTTATAGTTGATAGAATAACTCTTTCTTCTTGCACTCATCTTGTCTTGGGGTGAAAATGACCTGACAAATGATTTCCCATGCAATTACATCATGTTGTTTTCTGGAAGATTTTTTTATCTTGAAAGCAAATGTGTACTTTATTGGGGTTTTTTTGCAACTACTGACCAGTACTGACCACTGACGAAAATGTTACGCAACACATTTGAAAGCTCCGAACATGGACTGTCGATTGATGTATATAGCTTGTTAATATTTGTGTTACGAAAGAGACACCAGGATAGATTTTGTGACGCATTATTTTTAGCCGCCAAAAAGATATTTTGAACAGTGTATACACCACAACAAAGCGGTTTGAATCAATATAAAGAGGCTGCTTATTGCTTTCGTCTGCCTACCGCTCTCAACTAGGGCTTATTTTAAGGAAAGGGCTTATATTAAAATTATCCTGAAAATATCATGCTAGGTCTTATTTTCTGGTTAGGTCTTATTTTCAGGGAAACACGTATAATTTTCTCCGTTTCTTCTGTCCTTGTTTTCGTATACATTCGCTGCTTTCTTCCAAGAAATCTAATGCTCTTAGCTTAGTCTGTCCTTGGGGCTGGCCAGGTTGGAGCAATCTCGAGTATAACCAGCCAAAATTGAAAAGATAATCTGGAACTCGACTGAGGAAAGAAAACTCCGAATGACCCGTCCTTGTTTTCTTTGTATCGTCTAACTGGATGTTTTGTTGTCCCTTTCTTGTATCACCTAACTGTCTAGATGTTTTGCGTTCTTGTCCTATTTTGTGTATATATATATATATATTAATAGTAATAGTAAGACAACAAAAGAATAAAAGAGACCTCGATATTATGTAAATAGAGGAATTTATCTGTAATATAATATGTGACAATTATTGTCGGGGCGGAAACCTGCTCCGGCATCTCTTCAGTTATCGAGGCAATCAAAATATGCTATGAAAATGACCATTAAACAAAGGGAAATTACTATATAATTGACCGTTATTAAGACAAAAGAGCTATTAGAATGACCGTTAAATAAGGGGGTGGGGACCGAATGGGAGGAAGTAAAAAGTAAAGGAGTAAAAATACTCATAGCAATCGCGTATGCGCGCATTACATACATACACATGCGCGTACGCACACCCACGTACATGTGCCTATATGCATATGCTCACTCACACGAAACACACACATGCGCACCCATACATACGCCAATAGATGCACATATATATTCAACCATGCATGTACACGTATACATATGCACACACACGCGCGCGCGCACGCACACACACATACACACGTGCACATACCCATACGCGCACAGTTATATTCAAATACACGTCTAAAAATATGCACATGCTATATGCTCACTCGCAGTCGCGTGGAACACATGCATGTACACCCATAAAAAACCACAAAATGAAACCAGCTGTTCATGCAGGGATAAACATTTGTGCCCGCTAAATGCAGCTTGCATGTCCGAGACCATCATTTATGAAGCCACCGTAGACTCTACAACCACTAGGAGCACAGTTTTGACAAAGAAATATGTGGGCCTTACAGAGGGGCATTTCAAGACCAGGTTCAACAAGCACACCTTGAGCTTCAGGGATAAAAGGTAAACGACCAAATTATCCAGTCACATATGCTCCTTAAAAGAAAGAGGTGTCAGTTACAATATCCATTGGAAGATCTTAGCCAAGTGTAAGCCTTA
>NC_068985.1:122458747-122459070 GCF_001194135.2 Octopus bimaculoides
CCAAATTATCCAGTCACATATGCTCCTTAAAAGAAAGAGGTGTCAGTTACAATATCCATTGGAAGATCTTAGCCAAGTGTAAGCCTTACACCAACGGCAGTGGAAAGTGCGGTCTTTGTGATATGGAAAGATGGCTCATCTGGAAAAGCAGCTTAGACCCCGCTACATGTCTAAATTCAAGAACTGAAATTTTTGGATCATGTCCAAACGTGGCTAAATATTTGGGATCTTTTTTAAAAGGGGGGCCACATTTTTCATTAACGAAATACTTTGAAACTTGGAACACTGGTAGAATGTGTCATATAAAACATCTTTTTCTCTTA
>NC_068985.1:122459206-122462922 GCF_001194135.2 Octopus bimaculoides
GCCGATATACATTAAGTGCCGACTACATAAACAAACGATTCTGAAACAATTAACCCTAACCCTAACCCTAGGGTTAGGGTTAGGGTTAAAGCAAATTTAAAATGAAAAAAGCAAATAAAACGAAGGTATGGAGATTAAATACGCTTTACATCGCTTAATCAGCCAAAAGAGTAAATATAAACAACTGAATACTTGTCAGTGATTGGTTGAAATTATCGAAATAAGACAATTTTTTACATGAAATAAATTCGAATACAAAAATATTTTTCTGTTCTATAACACAAAATAGATAAGTATACGAAGTTTGAAAGTCTTTCCGTACCAAAAACACTACGTGAAACATTAATGAAAAATGTGGCCCCCGTTTTAAAATAGATCCAATATTTGCTACGTTTTTGGTCCCCCAAGATCACAGATAGAACTTGCTTTTTATATTGTGTCCACGTACAAGCTTTTTACATATACTCTCCATACTTTTTACATATATCTTTAATATATTTTTCACATATTTTTTTACATATTTATAGAGATACTTATTATTTTTTAAAAATATTTTGAAAATATATTTTTGAAACATTTTTATTGTTTTATATATTTTTACACATTTTTCTGTATTTTACCTTTTACCCTGCATTTTTCTTGTGCTTGTGCGTAAATAGACGTGTATATGAACTTTTTTGTGCGTGTGCGCGTGTGTGTGCGGGTATGTATATATGTACATGTATATGTACATGTGTATGGCTGCTTATATACGTGGGTGCACATGCGAGTGTTCCACGCGAGTGTGAGTGAGCTTGTGTATGTATGTACATGCGCGCACACGCGATTTCTATGAGCATTTTTACTCCTTTACTTTTTACTTCCTCCCATTCGGTCCCCCCCCTTATTTAACTGTCATTCTAATAGTTCTTTTGTCTTAATTATGGTCAATTTCATAATAATTTCCCTTTGTTTAACGGTCATTTTCATAGCATATTTTGACTGCCTCGATAACTGAAGAGATGCCGGAGCAGGTTTCTGCCTCGACATCCGAAACTCGGAGTTTTATTATGGCAACCGAATAATTGTCACATATTATATTACACACACACACACACACACACACACACATATCGATGCAGATAAATAAAATATTTGTAAACTCAAATTTTAGTGTTGTCATTCTTTGTACACACAATCTGTCTCGCATTGTAAACGGTCTAAAAAGAATATATGCCTGACCATCCACACCGAAGCGCTGACAACTCTACCACAGTAACAACAATACGGACGACGACGACCACTGAGCGATTTGAAGAGATTTTTCGAGACACAAAACATACATGCACCTACATACACAAAACGAAACAAACATGGGACACAAAGCACCTGTTTACCTATATCCCTCACACGGAGTCCTTAAAGACTAGTTTGCTTTTCCTACCATCGGCAAGAACTGTCCTATTTTCATGACTTACTGAAATGAGATGCAATTAATTTTCTTGACATTGTTTTCAAAGAAGACGAAAAGATGCCGAGAAGTGATCTGAGGCGAAAAAACAAGCGAACCTATACTCGGTTGTTCGATCTGAAAGAAATAACCAAAGGCCCCTGTCATAGAATTAATGAAAGCGGATATCGTAGACAAAATTAGATAATGTAGTCTAGGGACTAGCTACAGCAGCTAGGCTGATTCGAAACCGATTCCACATTTTTATTAATTGTCAAACAAATTTCCGGTTCTTTGTTTTCTCTTCTCTGCTCTTAGAGATTTATGTGAATGAGTTGACCTCTGAGACCTACTCTGGTCATGGAAGGGTCAGAGATAAGTCTGGAGAAATCTTTTGTCTTGGGTTGATCTAAACAACCTTTGTTATAGCCAAACGTATATAAACACAAGAAAGTTAGATCTCTTTCTCTTTCGGCTAATTCGACCGCTTGCCGAGGAGAGAAAATTTTTGTTCCCTATTTTTATTGCCTCTAGCTGCCTTAATCACTTTCTCTCTGACAGCACAGGGAAAAAGCTAGTTCCCACATAGAATGAACCATGGAGCCACAGAATATCTTACTGCATTGACAAACAATGCGGACACAACAACGCGACGACATCGTTTATTTTATAATAACGACTAATATCATAATTCATATTAAATAAATGGCCATCTTCATGATTATTTTTTCTTCATTCATTCATTTCCCTGATGCATCACATCCGTCCAAGTTATATCGTTACGTTTTTGGTGACCTCGGACGAAAGAACAACAGCCTTCCTTTACTTTTTGGTGACTACGACTTGATTATAGTAGCATTAGATATGTGTTAGCCTCAAAACAAACCGAAGAAATAAACAATAACACGGGACGTTTATAATTGGAAGGCGTTCTTTCAATTGTGTCCTCAATCAATGCGAACCCGACGCTAACTGTTGACAACAACATGATGAAGAAGCAAAATGGAAGCAAACGTAATGTTTGTTAGTCGAGGAGTCTCAAATGTATCAAATGTCCGAAAGAGAAATAAACTAAATGTTATTTATCTCAATATACGCAGCATAAATAAAATCTTCGTCGCACGTCAGGTTTGGCTATTGGGCTATGATTGTCAGGTCGTTGCCCTCCGTAGAGAACAATGTATTAGAAGCATAACGAGCGGCTGCTTGATAGTCGCGGGCGCGCATACGCTCTCTCTCTCTCTCTCTCTCTCTCTCTCTCCCCCGCTCACACACACACACACACACATCTTTTTATATTTTACTTGTTTAAGACTGTGGCCATGCTGGAGCATCGCCTTGAAGAATTTTTTTGTCGAATGAATCGACTCCAGTATTTATTTCTTTTTAAGCCTGATATTTATTCTTTCGTACTGTTTTGCCGAACTGCTAAGTTACGGGGACGTAAACACAACAACATCGATTGTTAAGCAGTGGTGGGAGACATACGCACGCACACAAACGCACGCACACAAACGCACGCACACACACACACACATGTATAGGCGCAGGTATGGCTGTGTGGTAAGAATTGTGCTTCCCAACAACATGGTTTCAGCTTCAGTCCCACTGCCCTTCGTCCTGCGCAACTGTCTTTATCTATAGCCCTGGGCCGACCAAAAGACTTGTGAGTGAATTTGATAGACAGAAACCGAAAGAAACCTGTCGTACACACACACACACACACGTACGTCACAAAAACCGTGGACAAAATGAAAAGCAACATAAACAGAGCACAGAAAACAAACAGGCTACATAAAGAATATTTCCTTCATCAGCAGCCCCTATTCTAAACTAAGCGTTTCGAAGAGTTAGAGCAGGACGCATTGTTAGAATAGCTCTTCCCGTGGAAACAAATTAAATTAAATTAAATTTGTAATGCGGAGGAATTAAGTGGCAAACAGAAAACACGACAGGAAAATGAAACAGTGAAAATAAACAAGAAGGACTGTAAGGCCAGACGTGAAAAAATATCTGTATACTGAACGCTGTGATGTGACGAACTTGAGGGGAAGAGAGAAGAAAGTTCGCGCTAGCTTGGCAGTGGCCAAGAGAGGAAAGAAAGCAGGAGCCGGTCGCATGTGACCAGCGAGGGGTAAGGAGAGAGAGTGGTAGAGAGAGAAAAAAAGGGGAGGAAGTTGAACATAGGTAAGCAACGAGAGACAGGGAGGAAGAGAGAGAAATAGTAGTGAAGGGGAGAGGCGAAGAACAACGTGTGTGTGCATGCGTCTTTATGTTCTGTTTGTAC
>NC_068985.1:122464849-122465775 GCF_001194135.2 Octopus bimaculoides
AAAAAAAAAAATGCTATTTCGAACTTCATGCAATAAAATTCTTAAGTAATACAGTTCTCCTGCCTTTCGTGGGACAACGTAAACGTGATCAAGCGTTTCTTTGAAAACGTTCAAACGGCCTTCAACTTTTTTCTTCGCTTTCTTCTTTGCCATCCTTTGTTACTACTGTTCTAAATGAAATACATGGGTACTTCAGCATCAAATAATGTTTTTGCAATGTCATCATTGATGCACAAGGAAAAAGAATTCTGTCAATGTTCTTCTCATATGTCGTTCATTGACAGCCATATACATCCTTATTACATCTGAGCAATATTCTTTGTTCATCTGGTAGATGAACTTGCAGCTTCACTATTGCAGATGCTCTTTCATGAATTGAAAATCCTAAAATGGATGCAACTGCTTCGGATGGCCCAATGTACCTACCCTTAGATATTGACTAATTTCGTTATCATTGTTTATTTGAGCAGCAGCTTTGAAATGGCATTTTGAATGCTCTTAAGAGAGTTTCATTATAAGGTACAACCCATTTATTGTTTTCCTCCATTCTTATGAGATTCAACGCCTCCCATTACAACAGATCTTCGCCTATAAAGAGATAGTCTCTGTCTGCTTTTCTGCCTTTTGATTAAGATAAAAATTACTATTTTATTTTAAATAAAATAGTAATTTTCCCCTTTAAGAAATAAAAATCAAGTACCCGTGACGTAAACACACCACCATCGGTTGTCAAGCGATGGTGGGGGACAAACACACATACATATATACGACGGGCTTATTTCAGTTTCCGTCTACCAAATCCACTCACAAGGCTTTGGTCGGCCCGAGGCTATAGTAGAAGACACTTGCCCAAGGTGCCACGCAGTGGGACTGAACCCGGAACCATGTGGTTGGTAAGCAAGCTACTTACCACACAGCCACGCCTA
>NC_068985.1:122465785-122469205 GCF_001194135.2 Octopus bimaculoides
AACACACCACCATCGGTTGTCAAGCGATGGTGGGGGACAAACACACATACATATATACGACGGGCTTATTTCAGTTTCCGTCTACCAAATCCACTCACAAGGCTTTGGTCGGCCCGAGGCTATAGTAGAAGACACTTGCCCAAGGTGCCACGCAGTGGGACTGAACCCGGAACCATGTGGTTGGTAAGCAAGCTACTTACCACACAGCCACGCCTACACTAGCTGAGGAACTCGTTGCCGAGTAATTTTCACAATACGGACTTTTGGAAGAGCACACTCACCTAAACACAAACACACGCGCGCGCGCACACACACAGAGACACATACACATCTTTTATTTTCCAGTTGTTTCGGTAATTAGACTGCAGCCGTGTTGGGGTAACACACACATATTCTATCCATGACTATCTTGTTTTTTTTCTAGGCATTGTGTACCAAGAATATTCAGTATATCCTTTTTGTGGACGGCATGCTGCGAATTGAAGTTTTGTCATCGGTGGAAAGGAGGAGGATAAGGAAAAAGTTTTGCTCGTGACGTCATATGTTTTGATCACGTGAACCAGAGCAATAGTAGTTGCGTTAGTTATGGCGGCTGCCTTAAGTTCGACTGATGAGGATGCTGAACTGAGTGCCCAGGACGGGAACAACGATAACGACAGCAACAACAACAACAATAATAATAGCACTAATTGTCGACAACAGAGCCCTTATTCTTCTCCTTCACCGTCTGATGATGTCATTGAAAAATCAGCGGAACAAAGTAATAACATAGTAGAGTTTTTACCACTTTCCACGGCCTGGACTTTTTGGATCGATAAGTAAGTCAGTAAAACTTTATTTTAGTTTATAAATACTTCTTTTCTTCCTCCAATTTCTCTATTCAACTTGAGTTTGCGGACGAACTTTAACAAACATTAAAAAAAAAACCCCTCTATTTTCGTATTGTTGTTTTTGTGGTGGTGGTTTGAGTGACTATCTTCCTTCTACTTTCTTACTTTCTTTTTGGCAATTTATCCTGATTGCCTGTTTCGTCTTCCAAAGCTTTAAAAAGTACGAAGGAGTTTTATTTACGTAATAAAAGTGAAAAGTATCTTTTTCGTAGCTACAACTAAACTAGCATACTTTTATAATCAAGTTTTACTTTTAAAACTTCAACCAAGCTCCATAGAGATTTATTTAGACCTGGATGAATTGTTTTCAAACTACGATAGAAGCCATCGATGAAAACTAATCTCTTCGCCATACCTTTATTTGTTACCGACTTCACTTGCAGCTTGCTATGGGAAATAAGAGTATTTTACCTGCTCCGTTGAAATAAAAATTTTAAGAATATGTAGTGTTTGTTTAGATTTTGTGTCAAAATTAGCTCGGTTTGTTTATAAATGTATATATGCATTCTGTCGAACTCACTGAAGTTATTTTGGGGTGGTGACTAAGTTAATAAGCCGGCTAATAGCATTAAGCAAAGGATATAATATTATTCTGAGATTGATTGGGACCACTTTTGATAATATCATCTGTGATTATAACAAGTAGATTCTACACACACACACATATATAAGGCTTCCCTAACTAAGCCTCACACCGAATAGATGTATGAAATAATTCTACATGTATTTAGTATTTTGTTCTCTTGTTTGTAAATTCCAATGTGTATACACAACACACACATACATGCATATGTAACCGATTGTTAACGCTTCGTAATTATAAACGGCTTCTACTATATGTGTGTGTGTGTATAGATGGGAACTGAGACTATAGCGTACCATGTTTCATTTTCTGTGGAATCTTTCCTTAGTAATATCTTTATTAGTTTTCTTTCAGTTGGTATTTTCCACTCCCCTGAGTTGCTGGATCCATTTCGTAAACAGTAGTACTTCTACATTTTCCAGGAATAATTCAAAATAAATACATGTATATATATTGTGATGTGTATCACTATGTATGTGTGCGTGCCCATCAATTTTTTCACATTAAATTCCGATATAATCGTAATTTATGCACTCTAGAAGGTATTTGTAGAAATTTCATCAACAATTAATCATTTTCCTGAAGGTTATGAGGAAACAAAGCCGACCCGTGTGAATTTTTCCGAAACTCTGGAAAAAAGGTTTTCATCACAAATTTCCTATATAATCGAAGTTTACACCATCTGAAGCATATTTAAAAACACATTCATTAAAAAATACTAATTTTTCTATAGTTATGAGGAAACAGTTATGAAGGGGTGGGTGGTTTAGACTTGCATAGGTATGTAACAGTAGTAAAATATATCAATGCTTATATTTACATAGAGCAAATATTTATTATTCGGCATAGAAATCAGTACACTGTGTGTGTGTGTGTATATAATGAATAGATATATATTAAACTTGACACGACATCGGTGGTTCAGTCATTGTAGAATCTTCTCTCACGTGAGAGGTCCAGGTTCGATTCCTGGCAAATGCACATTGTTATCGTTTGTAGATCGGTTCTAATTACTTTGCTGTAATAGAATTCTTGTCTTTATAAAAATCAAAACCTTGCCATCAAAATTATAAAATAGTGGTGTAGCCCAAATTAGAAAATAAATAAATAAAAGGTAGTGACATGTAAACCTCAAAAGTAGGTTTAATTCGTTACCTGTTGCTCAAACTACTTACCTTGTTTTCCCTCGATCTTCAGCCGTCAGTTTGTCTAGAACCTCCTAGTTGTGAGATACCTTTGTCGGCCACTACTTGTTTATTTTAAGTTACACATTAAACTGTTGGCAAAGGCCAGTAGTTCTTAGTCTTATGACAGTGTTGTCTTCATTTCCTCAAAATTCTTTTTCTTTGGACATTATCATTAATTAAGGTAGTGTGGTGGATTAGCAGAATCGTTAGAGCGTCGGAAAATCTCTTACAGTAGTTCTTCTGTCTCTTTACACTCATAGTTCAGATACCGTCAAAGTCGACTTGGTTTTTCGGCGGAATTTTGCTTTAAGCACGCCACATAATCCCTCATAACTTCAAAAAAAAAATGTTGAGTTTTCAGAAAACTTTTGCAAATTTGTGTTCTACACACGGGAATTAGGCAGAGGTAAAGAATACGCACACCACCCGTTTTCGGCGTAACAAAAACCCTAACCCTAAACACCGGGTGTGCGAATTCTTCACCTTCGCCTGGGAATTCATACGATTATGCACAAAAAAAAAAAAAAAAAAAAAATCAACAAATTTTTGGTGCGTGATTTAAGGGCTATTTAGCTGTTACTTTTAGCACATCTCACGACCTCCTCAGATCCTCATTTGTTCGTCACTCTGACGTATTGATATTTTCAGTATCTTTCTTTCTCTAAATATATTTAATGGTCTATTGCTGGGATTTAAGCCCAAAATTCGAACTGTCTGTATTCTATTAAATTGACTAATAAAAAAAAAAAAAAAAAAAAAA
>NC_068985.1:122469949-122471136 GCF_001194135.2 Octopus bimaculoides
CGTTTGGATCGTTCCGCTTCAGTATGTGTTAGTATTGTAGATGAAGTTGGAGGCGCAATGGCCCAGTGGTTAGGGCAGCGGACTCGCGGTCATAGGATCGCGGTTTCGATTCCCAGACCGGGCGTTGTGAGTGTTTATTGAGCGAAAACACCTAAAGCTGTACTCTTTCTCTCACTCTTTCTTCCTGTTTCTATTGTGCCTGTAATTCAAAGGGTCAGCCTTGTCACGCTGAATATCCCCGAGAACTACGTTAAGGGTACACGTGTCTGTGGAGTGCTCAGCCACTTGCACGTTAATTTCACGAGCAGGCTGTTCCGTTGATCGGATCAACTGGAACCCTCAACGTCGTAAGCGACGGAGTGCCAACAGTAGATGAAGTTAAAAGGAAAGTTTAAACGTCCGAAAGTGAAAACAGTACCGCTATACTTCAAATTCACATTGTGATTAGTATTTTCTTTAGCATGTTTCCATGTAACACTTCTTTATTCGTTTATAGCTTTTGCTTTGTATCTTTTTTCTCTGTTGTCTTTGTGGCAGGTTAAAGAAATCACGATTCTCATCATTATATTTTAATTGTGTAGGCAATGTCCTTTGTAAATGGCTTCGTCTGCTCAATTTGCCATTTCCTTTGTTTTAATAGTCTTAGGTTAATCTGTATTAGACTAGAGGCATGTTAAATGTCAATTGAAAAAGAATTAGTATCGTCACATTGTGCCATTTTCTTTATCCTAGAATTCAGAGGCACCGTTGTCATGGTTGTATAAGAAAGTTGGTTATACATCATTAGATGTATACCTGACTTTCCTATATAAAATTAGAAATATAACGGAACGCTGTACTCCAGACTATCAACTTAAACAACATTTATTCAGGTGGTAAATATATACATCTTTAGCTCTTGTTTGTTGTTACAGCTTCTGTGTGTGTGAGCATAGTTGTTGGGACGTTGTTATGTAGATGTAAGCGAGCTGTCGGGCGTAAGTCCGAAAGATGGAGAGTGACAGCTAAACACGTCCATGCTCTATTGCTGGCCAGCAAGAGACTGTCTCCAGAGTTGGAATGTTGGAGACACGTCCATGCTCATGACCGGCCGACCGAGAAAAAGATAGAATAGAAGCGGGAACGCTTGGTTGTTTAATTCCACGCATGCGTGAGACTACGCATGCGCACGGCGTTACTACAGTTGA
>NC_068985.1:122472421-122475320 GCF_001194135.2 Octopus bimaculoides
ATGGTTGTATAAGAAAGTTGGTTATACATCATTAGATGTATACCTGACTTTCCTATATAAAATTAGAAATATAACGGAACGCTGTACTCCAGACTATCAACTTAAACAACATTTATTCAGGTGGTAAATATATACATCTTTAGCTCTTGTTTGTTGTTACAGCTTCTGTGTGTGTGAGCATAGTTGTTGGGACGTTTGGTATGTAGATGTAAGCGAGCTGTCGAGCGTAAGTCCGAAAGATGGAGAGTGACAGCTAAACACGTCCATGCTCTATTGCTGGCCAGCAAGAGACTGTCTCCAGAGTTGGAATGTTGGAGACACGTCCATGCTCATGACCGGCCGACCGAGAAAAAGATAGAATAGAAGCGGGAACGCTTGGTTGTTTAATTCCACGCATGCGTGAGACTACGCATGCGCACGGCGTTACTACAGTTGAACCCTTGATGGGGCAGATTTTTGATCAAAGTCATTCCAGTTGCTGACTATCCCGTCTTTTTAGGGCTATGTAGGACTATATCATTTAATGAGTCTTTTATTTAAGGCGATAATGTGTGATTTAATGGCAATTTAGTTGCTGTTTCAAGCAGGTCGAGCTAAAGTAAAGTGGCTTTAAATACCTCACCATTATTACATGCTAAACTTTCGAAATATATTTGGGGCATTGTACCGATGTAGGATGAATTTTTTTAGCTTGAAAGGAGGGCGAATTACTTGTGCTTAAAATCTTACTCGGGGCGATTTTTATATTCCATCCTCGCAAGGCTTGATAATATAAGAATGATACAGTTTCCTGGAAAGGAAGGGTCGATTTAATCAACCGTGCTCGTCACGCCGAATCTGCAACTTTCATTATCATTTCGAAAAGTCGGTTATCTTCAAATAAGTTAGAATCGTTACTGATACAATAAGAATCCTAACATTCCGAGCAAAGCCCTTCATGAAAAGGAGAAACATTTTTGCCGACTCAGACCATCGGTGGTTTGCTCAGACATGGATAGGGAGGCGATATTCTCCCGTAAATCTGTTCAAAGATGGGTGACAATGACGAAAACAGCAAGAGTATATGAGTTTCATCCTCATTACATAACTCTCAGTCGGCGAATGACAGTTGAGAGAGGGCACTTACCCTTGCTATCAGATCCTGGATTTGTGGGGTTTCCTTGATTGGTTCTAGTCACAGGCCCTCCTGTATCAGAAAGATTGTATCGTCACATATTTATGTACTATATTCTATCTTATTCGTTTTTCTTCCTCATTCTATTTTTGTCTACTCCCCCCCTCCTATTTTGTATAAGATTTTTATTATTATTAGGAGTTCAAATTCCGCTGAGGTCGACTCTGCCTTTCATCCTTTCGGGGGTCGATGAAATGAGTACCAGTTACGCACTGGGGTCGATGTAATCGACTAGCCTCCTCCAAAATTTCAGGCATTGTGCCTTTAATAGAAAGGATTATTATTATAGTGGTGAATTGGCAAAATCGTAATAGTGTCAGGAAATGCCTCGCAGTTTCTATTCAGATTGTACTTTTGAGTACAAATCTCGCCAAGGTCAACTTTGCCTTTTCCTTTTTCAGAGTCGATAAAATAAAATACCAGTCCAGTAGTGGAGATGATGTAATCGACTGTTCCATCCTTCCGCCTAAAAATTTGCTCGCTATGTGCCAAAAGTTGAAACAGTCATTAGATTCGAATGATTTTATTTTTAAAGTTCCATTGATGTACAAAAGGTATCAATAAAATAAAATATCAATCGTGTCGAAGTGTAACTTACCACTTTCACTTTCGTTAAAAATTGTTTTAACTTTTCCTCGGGACATTCCCTGTGTAATGTATAACTTTCACTTTTTGCTGGTGATTTCCCTATCTTGACTTTTCAGTTTCTCTATCTAGAACCTGTACGTTAGAGCAGGGGCGTAGCCAGGTTCTAACGTTTGAGGGAACAAATAGATTTAAAAAAAGGTAAAAAGGCGCTGTGGCACATACCAAACAGTTTAAAACTTTTATGTTAAGCGAATCTTCATTCATAAATTTCATGTTTCAATAGCAATGTCATTATGTATGAAACTTATAACTACGGATAGGGAAGAAAAATTGTTGAAAAGGCGCTAATTTTGAAAAATGTGTTGGGGTGGAGAGCGGTCGCGCACCTTGCTCCCCTATTAGCTATGCCACTGCGTCAAGGGCTCCTAACCTTTTTCGGTGCTACTTTAGCGTGCAGTTGTCTGCTATATCTAGTCTACGCTGTGAAATGAACTGATTTGGGTTAGGGTTAGATTGCACGCTAAGGTGTAAAAAAGCCGGGTACACAGCACGCTATAGAAGTACCGCTTTTTTCTCATACTTACCCTATCCCGCTCGCAACTGTTTGAAAGAAATTTCTCCCCACTCCCACTCTCTTTCTTTCAGTAAATTGAGTTGACACTTTTGTCGTAGGAAAACGGATGAAAAGAAAATTTCAAAATACTGTTTTAAAACCTTATTTAGTTCAAACAATAATAAAAATAGCACAAAGTATATTATTTCATTTAGGAACCAATGATGAACAGATATCAGAATCAGAATAGACCTCCAGAGATCAGTATTAGATTACTTAACTCTTTCAGCAACACAATAATGCTTACGAAATACATAGTTAAATCGGATTCGTTAAATCTAAGGTGGTAAGAAGAAGAAATAAATATTTTCCCAACACAACTTTAGATTAAAAAAAAAAAAAAATACTAATTCAAAATCGACAAATGTACTCCCTTCCTTGGTAAACGAACTTTACTCCCGTCTGGGAATTCCTCTTCTACGTAGTTGCCATTTTTACGTCTGTGTTTATTAGTCAAGTGCGTAGGGGTGATTCTCTGGAAGGTTATTCTTATTTCTGACACCACGATTTCTTCATAATTTATA
>NC_068985.1:122475715-122477265 GCF_001194135.2 Octopus bimaculoides
AAAAAAAAAAATGTCTTGAAAAGCCGAGGACAATTTTGTGTAACATGTTTCTGTCTGTCTGTCTGTCTGTCTCTCTCTCTCTCTCTCTCACACACACACACACACACACACACACATCTGACTTCCACCGCTTAACAACCGGTATAGGTTTGGTTTCGCCTTCCGTAAATTAGCGATAGACATACTGAAGTCGATTTGTTTGACTAAAATAAAGGTGTTGCCAAGCATGGCCGCAGTCCAATGACTGGAACGTGTGCGCGCACACACATTCTACGGCGCTTCCAGTGGTGAAAGATACACTAATACGTTATGAAGAGACACTCGGTATTTCGCATGCACATTGATGTTTTTATTTTTATTACGAGAGTATTACTTATTTCTGTTGCAAAACTGAAAGGTAAGATCGAATTTACGAATGTAAAAACAGTACGTTAAACACCTAGATCACCGCAGTTATATCTTCATTTCATTCAATCGATTATAATTGTAACCCGTTTCTGTAAAATTAGCTCAGAGCTAACGACGGTGTAGGACCTACGCGGTCGATTAATCTGCTGGAAATAGCAACCAAATACTCCTAAATTGATATCTTACCTTTAAAAAAAACCCTTATAAAACTAACAGCAATCAAACAAACAAAACATTAGATAATGTACTCCTGAGGACATTGTATAGAAAAAAAGACAAGATGTTCACACCTGGAACATTTCTGGATATAGGTTAGCTGAATTAGAGCCGTCCGGAAACTAAACAATAAAATCTAACAACAACAACAGTACGACTTTATATCTAGTCAATATACCACCACCACCATTAGTTGTAGTTTGATTTTATCACGAATTGGAAATGAAATGGCTTTAAAAAATTTTTTTATTGAGAGTGGTATGATAGATTTGGAGTGTCGGGAGGAGCGTGGAGTAATGACATCGATTTGGTTTTCTTGTTACGCACATTGCTTTACTTCGAGTAAATCAACAGCAGACAAGTTGAATGTCTCCTTAACTGGGTGCAGATATGTCATTGTGTGTGTGTGTATGTATATATATATATATATATATATATATATATATATATATATATAAACCGCAGCTGTAAGCAGTGACTTCAGTAATAAATTACTCTGCCTCTGAACGCGCGCGCGCATACCTGTTTGTTTACGTGTGCAAGCGTATGTATGCGTGTATATATATAGGAATATCTGCTACACTTGTTTATGTATCTATATATTATATGTACATATATATGAGCATATCTGTATATATCCTTGTACGTATGCGTGTTTATGTGTATATGGAAATATATTAACACATATTTAATATAATTTTATGTTTATATATATATATATCTATATATATATAAAGAGAGAGAGAGAGAGAGTTTGTATCTATCTATCTATCTATCTATCTATCTATCTATCTATCTATCTATAAAGAGAGAGAGAGAGAGAGAGTTTGCATCTATGTATGTCTATTTGCACATAGGCATGTATGTATAAACAGCGGTGAGTTTCTTCAATTCTTCGTCGAAGAAGTGTATATGCATAGGTATAT
>NC_068985.1:122477316-122480507 GCF_001194135.2 Octopus bimaculoides
GTATGTGTGTGTGTGTGTCTGTGTGTATGCAGGGTGTGTAAGATATTTGAGGACACATTTATGTTTATAAAAAAAAAACAGATATATAATAACAATAAATTTATATATCAAAAAAGCTATGCGGATAAAAATAAACCTTCTTTTCTATAATGTTATTTAATAAAGCCATCTCCAACTTCAACGACTGCTTCTATGAGATCTAAATCATCTCCATGCTCGAATCAAATGGTCCTGGTTTCATTTTGGACATTACTCTGACTATGGCAACTTCCAAAAAATCTTTGGCGTTATGGGCGTGTTCATTGACCTCTCTCTCAACAACGCTCCACATGTAAAATAGTCCAATGGATTGAGATCTGGGGAATTAGGAGGCCAAATGTTAAGGGTTATGTGATCATGAAAATTTTCAGCCATCCATTCCTGTGTTACTAGAGCCACGTGGCCTTCCATTGCATACACTTCTATCCAGGGCTTAACAATTATTCCCAGGACTTCAATGTAGGCGGCAGAGTTAACTCTAAGGCCTTGTGGAAAGAAGTAAGGAGGCATCACATGTCCTTCATTGCGGACAAACCCTAAAACCATGATAGTTGCAGGAAATTTTGTATGCATAACACTTGGAACTTCACAAGGGTCTGCAAATAACCATCAGTCATTTCTTCTGTTAACTTTTTGATCTCGGTCGAAGTTTTTCTCGTTTGAGGAAAACCAAACCAATGCTTTTTCTGCTAGATTTTTCAGTTTCTTTAAGAGCCTTTTAGATCTGTTGGAGTGATTTTCTTTTGCCTTTTCTGAGAAATTGACCTTTCCTCATCATTTAAGACTTATATGTGGTGTCTTCGTGGACAACGTTTCTGACTGTTCCTTCCGACAAATGGAGATCTTTTGCAATTGACCTCACGGACTTTCTGGGATTGTAATCAATGGTCTGTTGAAGTTGCTGGATAAATTCATGTGTTCTGATGATTTCAGAGCGTTTAGAATGCTTTTTATGCTTTGATACTGGTGATATATATCCATCTTCAGTCTCTAGCTCCTTACAAACTTTGTAGACAAAAGATCTGGCAACTTTTAAAAACTAGATGTTTCTAAATCACGATTCTCAGCCTTTATAACCACAATAACAGCATGCCTCTTCATTTCTTGAGTAAGCTGAGGGTCTGGCATTTATTTTTCGAAACAAAAATTATACAAAGTTAGCAAATAATGCAGCAATGACCCCCAAAAGATATGTCCTTAAATACGTTACGCACCCTGTGTACACACACATACACACACACACACACACATACATGTTCTTTATGTTTGATTTGTTTTCCATTTGTGTCTTTCGTTGTTCGAAGAAAAAGCTCATATTCCATGTACTCGTACTTCGTATTTTTTGTTGTATACGTATCGTGAGGTCATGTGACCACATATGCAAGTATATATACTTATACTTATACATGTAAGCATGTATGTATATATGCATATATATATATATATATTATTTATATTATTATTTGATTGAACACCACGCATCCTCTTCCAAGTAAGTTTTATCTTAATAGTTGTGATGCGCACTCTCTACTATTTTTTACTGTTTCGTTTTTCTCCCTTTCACTCTTATTCTTTTACCGCCTCCTCTTCCGCTATTCTATCTTATTACTCTTTTGTTTTCTTTCTCTTTTCTTCTGCCTCCCCTTCTCCCCCTTCTGTTTTTTTCTTCTCATTTATCCTATCTCCAAATTTTTTCCTCTCCCCCTTCACAGTTCTCTGCCAGTCACACTCTTTCCTTCACTCCTCCTCCCTTGCTCACGTTCACGTGGCTCCCACGTGACCACCGGCCATCTTCCTTCTCCTAACTTGTGTTTCTTTGTCTCCGTTGTAGCTGAATAAAAGAAGACATGTTCTTATTTGTCTCCTGTCCAAGCTTGATTTACACATTCGCCACCACAACCTCGTTTAGGCTTAGCAGCCCTTCCTGTTTGTTTTCACTCTCCTGTTTGTGTTACTACTTTTGACCCTCCGCAAAATCCCAAATTTTATTTTATTTGCTTTGCAGGAGCAACTGTTTTATCAAAAGCGTATCTTATTTATAAAAGCGCGAAATATGAGAGTAGAAAAACAGCCAACGACTGATGAAGGGTCGTTCTTTATGTTGTTTGTCTTGTTTTCCATTTGTGTCTTTCGTTGTTCGAAGAAAAAGTTTATATTTCATGTACTCATGCGTCATACAGTCTACCTTTTACTCTGAGTTAGAGGCCCTTTGTCACCAGCAGAAGTAGGAGCTGTCTGAACTTTACTCAGGCTATTCTTATTCTAGCAGCTACACTTTCAGAGCACTCACCTCTGCTACTGACTTGGTCACCTAGGTAACGGAAGCTATCAACTACTTGTAGTTTTTCTCCCTGGAATGTGACAGAAGCTGTTCTCAGCACATTTTCAGTGTTTATTGCTCCTGAGCATCTGCCTTCTTTTGATATTGCTGCACCTTTCATGTGTCCATAGCTTACACCGAGTACATCTTATGGAGTTTCTACCTACACCTTTACTACAGATCAAGCCGAGCCATCTACCTGAAGGGATTTGTGTTTTGTCTGCCTTTCTACTTATTAGGACTTTGGTTTTAGCTAGGTTGACTCTAGGGCGCTTCAATTCTAATCCTTGCGTCCACACCTGAAACTTCTCCTCTAGTTCTGATAATTAGAGGAAGGTCACCAGCATAGGACTATGATAAATAGGAGGGGCTGAGGACCTTGGTGGACCTCTACCTCTACCTGGAATTCTTCACTCTACTTGTTGCTAACCCTCACCTTACTGACAGCGTTCTTGTACATAGCTTGCACAGCTCTCACTAACCATTCATCTATCCCTAGTTTCCTCATTGTCCACCAGATAAGGGATCGGGGAACCAAGTCAAAGGCTTTCTCCATGTCAACAAAAGCCAGGTACAGAGGTTTATCTTTGGCTAGGTATTTCTCCTGCAGCTGTCTTACCAGAAATATAGCATTAGTGGTGCTTTTCCCTGGAACAAACCCAAACTGCATCTCATCTAAACTGACTTTCTCCCTAATTAGTTGGGCTATGACCCTCTCGGTGACCTTCATTACCTGGTCCAACAACTTAATACCTCTATAATTGTTTGTGTCTAAAGCGTCACCTTTACCTTTGTAGCAGTTGACTATGGTGCTGCTACACCAGTCATTGGG
>NC_068985.1:122486713-122489023 GCF_001194135.2 Octopus bimaculoides
TATATATATATATATATATATATATATATATATATATGTATATACGACCTTGTTAAATCGCCGCAGTTGTTAAAGCAAGGCGTTGTAAAAAAAATATAATTATTTATAAAAACGTGAGAGGAATATTGAAAAACAAGTGTAGCAATTAATAGGGGAGATAACTCTGTACAGTCTCTGGAAAAATATGTAATATCGTTAGAGAAAATTATACGTAGGCACAATGCCAGCAATTTTGAAGTGGTTGTGCAAGTCGATATTTAAGATATATGATTTATATATGGCACTTATGTAATTGCATCTATTATTAATATGTAGATGAGTTGAAATATTAGGCATATTAAACTATTTCGTAGTAGACATCTTTGCAATCCATCCTCACTATCGTTTATTGAGTAGGCCAGTGATGTTGAAAATGTCTTACGCATGATTATTCCATCCTTTTTTTTTTCACTCGTTTTCAATACTACATTAATCAGTGTAATGTAAGGGAAATTTTACGATTATTTCTAGCAGATCAAGCAACCATGTACCAACATCTTCGTGCACTCGTCCTTTCACAGTTGATCAAACGGGAAGGTGACTAGTATCTTTGATCAAACTAACTATACTCTGCTTCACAACAGTAAAATCTTCTGCTTATTTGAGAAATCTGTACATTTTAAATCGCCAGAATGATAACTGGACTTGTTCATTTTATAAAACAACGCATCCATTCAAACGAAATTATTCTTTTCTTACTTTTGAAAATATCCATACCATGTAGGCGTAGGAGTGGCTGTGTGGTAAGTAGCTAGCTTACCAACCACATGGTCCCGGGTTCAGTCCCACTGTGCGGCATCTTGGGCAAGTGTCTTCTACTATAGCCTCGGGCCGACCAAAGCCTTGTGAGTGGATTTGGTAGACAGAAACTGAAAGAAGCCCGTCGTATATATGTATATATATATATGTATGTGTGTGTGTATGTTTGTATGTGTGTGCTTGTCCCCCCAACATTGCTTGACGACCGATGCTGGTGTGTTTATGTCCCCGTAACATAGCGGTTCGGCAAAAGAGATCGATAGAATAAGTACTAGGCTTCTAAAGAATAAGTCCTGGGGTCGATTTGCTCAACTAAAAGGCGGTGCTCCAGCATGGCCACAGTCAAAAGACTGAAACAAGTAAAAGAGTAAAAGAGTATGTAATATATTCTCTGTGTGTTTTGTGAAATTATTTATTTACTTTTGAAAATACCCTGTATTAGAAATAATGTAGTATATTAGATAGAACTAAAACATCTCTTACTGTCACTCACTCACATACTCTATATTTGTTGTTTGCCAACCTCCTACTTCAACATTAGCACTATGTGACAGCAAACAAATTGTTATATAGGGATCAAAATATATCTTATATTATAACTAATTAATCATTGTAATATGAGATACTATATTGCATTATTTTGATATAGTTTATAATATCTGCTTTTTGTTTTTGTCTCATTCTTAGTTCAATGCCTGGCACAACTGTTGCTGAATATGAGAGCTGTTTGAAAAAGATATATACTGTCACTACTGTTCAGGTGAGAAGTTTCCTGTTTCTGTTTTATTTTCATTTCATTTTGCTTGTTGCGAGTCATGTAGAATAAAAAGTGGTCTTTCCTCTACCCTCCCTAGTTAAATAGATCCACATTGCTCAAGACTTCCTTCTTTAAGCATCAATCTTCTGGAATTTCCTCTTACTCATTTTTTCCTTCAGACATTAACTAAGAGTCCAGAAGAACCTTTAGTCTTGCCGAGGGCATGTCAACCTCTCTCTTGCTTGTATCATGATAAAATGTGTAAGAACGACCGTGCGAACTCAAAAAGGAGATATGGTGACGAATGGAAAAACAGAGGACTCCTTTTATTTAAACGCGTCACACGGTCGAACACAAAAGTAATATATCAAAGATGATATACATAAATAATGTTATACTTCGATAACATAGATGACCAGTAATGAAAGACCACAACCGTATAAGATGAATAACAGAGATATTTATTGTGGCATTAAAGTGTATGTCTGTGTGAGAGTGTGAATGCGACATATAAGAACATAATCAAAGACAGGCCGTCATACAAAGAAAAGTGTGTATGTGAGTGATACATGTATGTGTATGTGAGTTATTACAGCAGATAGAAAGAGTCAATAACACGTGAGCATTTATACCAGTTCTTTAGTACACAATTGGAAAAGTCTGTATGTGAGAGTAGTTGAGGCTGTGTGTGGCAGAGCTGATCACTAGTTGTGATGTTGTGGCATCGATGCCGGGCCGTGATTCTTGTTATACAG
>NC_068985.1:122489326-122498332 GCF_001194135.2 Octopus bimaculoides
GTACACGGCAGTCTCTATAGAGAAACTGGACCGAGACGAATTTGGCCGCCGAGTTAAAGCTATTTATAACAAACTATCGGCTCCCGAATGCTTCAGAAAAATACTCTATCATGTGACCTTATTAGGGGCCGTGATTGGTCAGTTTGCATTCTGGCGGGAACGGTTCGAAGAAGTTGCCGCTTTGAATATTAATCAGTCACGTGATGACAAGGTTGATGGCTTCTCCGCTACGCTCGCGCTTATTTATATTTAAATGAGAAGAATGGCGATAGCAGTTTTGTATCTAATGGCGATAGTTAGTTTTGTATGTAATGGCGATCGAGGTGTTAGTTTCACTACAAATGCATCCCATACATTATGTAGGTGGTTGCTGTTAGGAAGGGTATTCAGCCATAGAAAATAGGCTCAGAATTAAATACATGAGTGAATGCAGTCCTATGATGCTTCTAAGAGAGCAGTAATTATGAATAAACTGACTTGGACTCTGATGACTTGTCCAACATGGAAATCAAGTAGAAGATGATGATGGTGAAGTTGAGCATAAACTGTATTGATCTTAACCTGTCTCAGAAATCTTACAAAGGTCATGAGTATAGTCAGCCCTTTCCTTCCTGACTAAACCTTTAAAAAAACAAAACAAACCCCTATATGATTTACTTCCTCTGCTAAAGCCCTTATAAAAGGCATGAGAACAGTACAATATGTATTTCTTGTCTCTTACTAAACACAACTTTGGGTTTATTGTAAAACTGTATAATGTCAGTAGAACTTGTCATGCTTTATTGGTTTTATTCTCTCTTTTCTTCATAAGCCCCAAAGAAAATATTAGATTTATAAGCCCTAAAATTCACTCCATAATTGCCCATGGGCATATGGCATAGTGGTTAAGAGCTTGGGCTATTAACCCCAAAATTCCGAGTTCGATTCCAGGCAGTGACCTGAATAATAATAATAATAATTAAAAATATTATTAATAATAATAATAATAATAAATGCCCTGATGGCTTCTGATCTTAATTGATTGGAAGTGTTATCATGTACATTGTTTTGTCTTGGTATAAAAAGATGGGCTACAGCAAATATTCTGCTCAATACCACAGATTTGCTTGTTAATTGTTTGACCTTAACCAGTTGAGCATGTCCCTTGGTGGCTGATGTTATGTGCATCTCTGATCATGAGCAGAAGTAGTGGGGGAGCATCATAGCCATGTATTGAGAGGAATTCTTTGGGGTTTGAATAATTCACCTTTGGAAACATGGGTGTTTTGCTCAACATCCTTAAACAAACCTTACTAAGGGACCTTTTGAGCAGGATGGGCTACTCGACCTAAAGAAACTGGGCCCCACCTGCGAGGTCATGCGCTGTTTATCTTGATATGAGATCACCATGTCGCGCACATATGGTTGTGATGCATGTGCCTGGTGTACCCTTATCAGACGGGTAGTCATGATGGATATAATGGGTTTCGTATATTTTACCCCAGTGTCACTTTGATAGCATGCAAAAAGAGATGATGATAATAATAATAATAATAATAATAATAATAACAATAACAATAACAACAACAACAACAAAATACCTTAGGGGAACAGGTGATAGTCAGATGGGGCCAAATCAGGAGAGTATAGAGTGTGATCAACCAGTTCAAAGCCACAATCATGAACAGCAGCCATTGAAAGTAAGGGCTTGTATGCTAGAGCATTGTCTTGATGAAACAAAACACCTTTCATCAGTTTTCCTGAGCATTTTGTAACTGCCTCAGCAAGTTGGCATAGTACTCTCTGTTGATGGTGTGGCCTTTTTGAAGATAGTCAGTAAACACAATGCCTTTTGTATCCCAAGAGACTGAGGCCATCACCTTCCTGGAGATGAAACAACTGTGGCCTTCTTTGGAGCAGGTGATGAGGTGTTTCCAGTGAATGGATTGTCTCTTTGTCTCTAGCTGAAAGTAATGAAGCCAACAACTCATCCTGTGTTAGGAAGCATTGAAGGAAACCAGCTGGATCTGCCTCAGACATTGTAAAATTTTCCTGTAATGTGATCATCCTGGTGCCCTTTTGATCATGTTTCAGATGTGCCATCCACTGCAGAAACCTTTGTCATGCTAAGTTCATGGTGAAGCATATTCTGAACTCTTTCATGGGATATGCTAATAGCACACACACACACACACACACACACACACACACACAAACACACACACAAACACACACGCACACACCACACACACACACACACACACAATCATCATATAAGATATTGAATGAACATACACACTTTATCACAATTATAATCATCATCACAAATAACAAAATCTTAAAAATAATCAAGTATTTATTCAGTTATATGTATATATGTGAATGAACACTCACAAATATGTGTGTGCACACACACACAGACATACAGACACACACACACACTCTCAACAATATCAAAGTCTTGTAAATTCTTTCTTTGTTTTCCTAATTTTCAGAAATTCTGGAGTGTATATAACAACATACCTGATGTGAAGTTTCTGAGTAATCGTTGTTCCTACCACTTAATGAGAGGCAAAAGAAGGCCTGTATGGTGAGTCTAATTATGATTGTTGTTGTTGTTGTTGTAGCCCCAAGTCAACTTTGATTGAGAAGATCTTTAATCAAAGACATTTGTTCCATGACTCTCCCATAGTTTATTCAGTCAGTGTATTCATCCAATGTATTCATTTTTTTTGTTTTGTAAGTCAGTGCAGTGTTGTTTGAAGGGGGTTTAGCTGCTATTTCTAGAAGGTTGAGTAATTACGTAGACCCTGATGTAGCAGTGGTGAACCAACATTATTAGTTGAGTGTGAGTGTGAGTGTCAGCTCTCTCTCTCTTCTAAGCTGATCATTACACCTAAGCTATTTAGGTGTAGTAACTGCAAAATGGTAGGACCATTAGAGTGTTAGATAGCATGCCATGCAATAATCTTCCCATATCTCTGCACCCTTAATTCAAGTCCCACCAATCTCAACTTTGCCTATCATTCTTTTGAGATTGATCAAATATCAGTCCATTACTACTGTTGATTCTTCTCTCTTCCTTTCTCTCTTTGTCTTTCCCTCGCTCCCCCACCTCTCTGGATTGTACCTGTAATTTCACTGGTTTAGCCTTGCTGCATCACTGAATTGGCAGAGCCATTGGAGTTATGAATTGATGGCCTTGCAGTCTTTGTTCTGGCTTTTGACAGCCTGAGTTCAAGTCACTCTGCAGTCAACTCTTCCTTTCGTCCTTTCAGGGTTGCTAAAAAAAGTACTAATCCAGGGCAGTCTACCACAAGGTCTGGCCATGTTGTGTTGTGTTGTGGCTTGTGTGCCTCAATGGCCCTGAGAGCTATGCCAGCAGAACACAAACTCCTGGTAGAGCCACTCATGCTGGACAGACCAAAGGATAGAGGCCACACTAATTATGAAGCACCTCTTTCCAGAGATAAAAATGGGTTTGCATAGAACCAACACCCCTACCTTACAAAAAAGCCAAGTTATAGCTACAGTGATGATAATTCAAAACCAAGCAGTAAAGAAAAACCAACGATGGCCTGTGCTTCTTAGGGAGTGAAGGGCTTAAATAGGTAATCTAAGGTAGTATATTAGCAGAACTGTTAGTGGATTAGGTGAGATGTATCTCTGATGAGAATAGGAATGCTTGATTCTTCAGCTGGTTCCAAACCCAATTTCGCTCCCTTCCAGGAGCCTATATAATAAATACCATTAAGATTTAACCTAGGTTTATCTCTTCACCTTATAATAAATTTGTAGGATGTTAGGAAGGACATCCAGCCATAGAGATCAAGCCAAAGCAGACAGTAGAGCTTGGTGTAGTCTTCTGGTTCCCCAGTGTCTGTTGAACCATCCAACATGGAAAGCAGACATTAAATGATGATGATGATTATTTGAGCATCAAATAGTGCCTTGTGGTATTTGTTCCAACTCTCAATTTTACCTTTCATCCTTTTAGGGTTATTTAAAAAAGAAAGTACCAGTCTAGTGGTGGTAGGGAAGGTAGGGTTGGTGGAATTGTAAGAATGTTGAACTGGCTAAGTTTAAACCCCGTGATGGTCTACTTGGAAGGTAAACTTAGTCTGTTGCCCAGTTTAACACTACCTGGGACATGGGCACCTTAAACAGGGTTCATTCTGTTGTAAGTATTCGGATCAGGTCTCCAGTTTGAGGATACCTTACCCTTTCCTTCATACCTGTCTTGGAAGCCTTGTAAAGGGTCATGAATACTGCCTTCCCTTCTAACTAAAAAGTTTCTTTGTCACATAAATACAACATGCATCCCACTTTTAGAATATGTACATTGACCCTGCACATTGTAAGTGGTGACTAAAAGGGTTGGCATCTAGCCATAAAACGTTACTTCAGAAAACCTAGCCAACTTGTGCCAGCATGGTAAATCAGATGTGTAACAGAAATGATGACAATGATTTCTTTATGAAATAAGAATACTCTGTTGTTGAGTAGTTTGAGCAGATTTGTGTGTGTGTGTGTGTGTGTGTGTGTGTGTGTATACTCCTGTTTTGTTGGGTGATATGGGTGAGGTTTTAGTAGCAATTTAACCCAGGTCAGCCCTGATTGATCAGACCTATACCATCACCAGCTGGTCTTTTCTATATCTAGGATCATGTTCAATGTAACATGTTATTTCATAACATAATACAATGAGATTTGAGGGAAATTTAGCTGCTACTTCTCGATGATCAAGTGACTGTGTAGAAACACCCTTGTTCTTAAGCATTGGTAAAGTTGTGTGAAAATTCTTGTGGAATTCTTGGCTTTGTCACCAGCAGATAACTTCCATGCTCCCCTTCTTCTTTCTCTTCACATTCTTTCCTCCTCCCTGTTCTCATTCTCAGCCTCACTTCTTCACAGCAGAAAACACAACCACTGACTTATGTTCGTGTGTGTGCGTGTGTGTGTGTGTGTGTGTGTGTGTGTGTGTGTGTGTGTGTGTATTTATAAAATATTATTCATCATAACTATTACCAGCACCTCCATCACCAGCATTCACCACCACCTTTATCATCTACTTTCAATAGCTGGCAGAAACAGACGATAATGACAATGTGGCAGCCTATACCCACATTGCATTGTGAGAAGATGTTAGTCAATAGCTTGTTCTTTCTTATCCAGTTGAATTTTGGCTGGTGGTGAGAAAATCTAGTATCTGCCATCAGCACTTCTCTAGTAAATTACCGTAGACGAAAAGACAGCCGTTAAAATACCAGAAATGCTGCTGGTGAACTAACGTATTTTGCAGCATTGAGTTACTTCCCTTCGCTGTTGGGCTTCAGTTTCACTTGGCGTTCAGTTTGTGTTTCATCTCTGCTGTCGGGGGTGTATTGTTAATGTATTTATTTCACAACAACATGGTTTCAGGTCTTGATCCCACTGTCTTCTACCATAGCATCTGACTTGCTAAAACCATTGGGGTTTGAAATTTGTTAGAGGGAAAAGTGAGAGACAGCCTGGGTGATATACTTAATCTGTTACCGTAACACCCACACCTGGTTCTTGGGTGTTTATAGCTGAATCCATTCTGTTTTGAATATTCAGGCCAAGTTTCTTGTCTGGAGATAATTTCCTCCTCCTTGTCAGTCTTAGAGACTAAAAAGAATCCTGAATGAAAATCCTTATTTCTTTCTATTAAAAAATATTAGATACCAGTAATATGCAGGGACAATTGAATCAACTCCACAGTTGCCATATTAATGTCAACTTGTCAAAGTTAAAAATTATCATCCTTATTAAGGTGGTGGGTTGTGAGAATTGTTAACAAACTGGACAAAAAGGTTTGCAGCATTTTGTTTGTCTTTATGTTCCGGGTTTATATTCCACCAAGGTTGACTTTTCTTTTCATGCTTTTGGGACTTATGTAATAAGTATCATTTGAGCATTGGGGTCAAAAATATTGACTAACTTCCTTCCCCCAAATTACAGGCCTTGTGGCTATTGTAGAAAGAATCTTTTTTTATTATTATTGAGTGAGAGAACAGTGCATGCCATCAAAGTGACACTGGGGTAAAATATACGAAGCCCAATATACCCATCATGACTACCCGTCTGATAAGAGTACACCAGGCACATGCATCACAACCATATGTGCATGGTATGGTGATCTCATATCAAAATAAACAGCACATGACCTCGCAGGTGGGGCCCAGTTAGAATTTTCTTCACGTTGAGTAGCCCATGCCGCTCAAAAGGTCCCTGAATAAGGTTTGTTTAAGGATGTTGAGCAAAACACCCATGTTTCCAAAGGTGAATTATTCAAACCCCAAAGAACTCCTCTCAATACATGGCTATGATGCTCCCCCACTACTTCTGCTCATGATCAGAGATGCACATATCGTCAGCCACTAAGGGACATGCTCAACTGGTTAAGGTCAAACAACTGACAAGCAAATCTGTGGTATTAAGCAGATTATTATTATTATTATTATTATTATTATTATTATTATTATTATTATAGTGGTTAGTTGCAGAAATGTTAGCATGCTGGACAAAATGCTTTGTGGTATTTCATCTGTCCTTAAGTTCTGAGTTCGAATGCTGCCTAGATTGCCCTTGCATTTCATCCTTTCAGGGTTGATAAAATAAGGACCAGTTGAGCACTGGGGTCTATGTAATTGACTATCTCTCTTTCCCCAAATCTCGGGCCTTGAGCCGATATTAGAAAGTATTATTATTGGGCAGAATCAGCATAGTATCAGACAGAATGCTTTACAATTTTTTCTGGCTTTTTCAAACTTTGCACTGATCAACATTTCCTTGAATTGCTTCAGGTCAATAAAATTAAGTACCAGTCAGGTACTTGGCTCAATTTGATTTACTAACCACCTCCACTTAAAATTCTTGACCTTCTACCTAAATTAGAAACATTTAGCACTTGGCAGAATTGTTAGAACAATAATGTCTTTTGATTTATTCTGTTTTTTTACATTCTTTGTTAAAATTCTGCCAGTCAGTTTTTTTCCCTTTATTGTTCTAAGATTGATGAAGTACCAGACAGAAACTAGGGTCATCTCCCCGCATAAATTTCTCGCCTTAGGCCTGTGTTAGGAATGGCATAGTTATTAGAATGTCAGACAAAGCACTTAGTGGTATTTAGTTATGGCTCTTTAACTTCTGAGATGAAATCCTGCCATGGTCAGCTTAGCCTTTAATCCACTCAGATTTGATGAAATAATGTACCAGTCGTATATGAAGTCAATGTAGTTGACTTTCTCCCTTCTCCTCAAAATTGCTAGTTTTGTGCCAAAATTGTTGTTATTATTAAGGTGAGCTGGCAGAATTGTTAGCACACTGGGCGAAATGCTTAACAGCATTTTGTCTGCCTTTACATTGAGTTCGAATTCTGCCGAGGTTGATTTTGCCTTTTATCCTTCTGGTGTCGATTAAATGAGTACCAGTTGAACACTGGGGTTGATGTGATCGACTAACCCTCTTCCCTCTAATTTCAGGCCTTGTGCCTATAGTAGAAAGGATTATTATTATTATTATTATTATTATTATTATTATTATTATTATTATTATTATTATTATTAAGGTGGCGAGCTGGCAGAATCATTAGCATGCTGGCAAAATGCTTAGTGGCATTTCGTTTGTCTTCTTGTTCTGAGTTCCAATTCCACTGAAGCTGACTTTGCCTTTCATCCTCGTTAAAATAAGTATCGGTTGAGTACTGGGGTCGAAGTAATTGACTTATCCCATTCCCTGAAATTGCTGGCTTTGTGCCAAAATTTGAAATCATTATTATTATTAGGCAGAATTTGTTCGAGCTTTAGTTAAAATGGCTTATAATTTATTGTGGTTCTTGACCTTCTGAATTCAGATTTTTTTAACCATGGCATGATTAGAACTTGGAATGTACATAGCTATAACCAAATACCACAAGGTATTTTACCGGATTCTCTAATGATTCTGTCAATGCACCACCCTTTAATTCCTGGAAAAGGCAGAAGGCCAGAAATTTGCAGGAAGAGTCAATTATATCAAACCCACTTCTTGATTGGTACTTTTTCAAGCCTAAAAGACTAAAAAGTAAAATAAACTATGATCAAATAAATAGTGCGTGTGTTTAATTGGAAAAAGATTACCATCCCCAAGTATAACAATATAGAAAAAAATTTAAATCTTGAAATTTGATCTGAATTTTGTGTTTTTCAAATTGAATTTTGCTTCATGACTGAATTTCAGTTTTAGACTCAAATCTGATATTGGTTCATTTTACACTGTTAAAAAAAATTGTTGAATCAAATTATCTTCTAGTTTGGTCGAAGTTGAAACTGATATAAATATTCAATTTTTTTCTCTTCAAATCTCCAGGGAAGATGAATTCAATTGCAAGGGAGGTCACTGGCGTTTTAAATGTAGTAAGAACTACACGGTAAGTTATCTCCCTTTGTCACTTACAGACTCTTCATTACTACGCAATCGGATTGATAGATTGGTGATGATATTATCTTCGCCTTATATCAGACTGGAAATAAAACAGAATACCTACGGTGAGAGAAATGGAGAAAAATGCTATTTAGCCCTTGGTCGACTTTGATTAAAGACTTTAGAAAGACAGAAAAATACTCTTAAAAGTCTTTAACTACTGTTTGAAAGGCAGAATGGCTTGAACCTTTTGGAAAAAAAAACTTTCCAAAAGCTTTGTGTCATTCTGTTTTACACAAAAAATCTTTTTAAATAGTTGATAACTTTTAAGAAATCTTTTTAAGTATTGCGAGTGCATCAAGCATTTTTTGTAGAAATTTTGAAATTATATATATACACCAATGCCAGAACGGGACGACACTGCATAGTGCCAAAGATCCCAGCAATGCCATCGCGCTTCAGGACCAGTTACTGCAACAGCTTGGGATTCAGGGTCCCACAGCTTTTTAATATTCTCCCAAAGAGCCTGAGGAATCTGCACAAAGTAGATGTAGGAGTTTTTAAATCAAAGCTGGACCTCTTCCTATCGAGAGTCCCAGATGA